>NC_057814.1:2836003-2857096 GCF_018294505.1 Triticum aestivum | reverse complement strand
ATGTCTGGGTAGTGGTCCGTTGTAGATGCTCTTACCCTAAAAAGTATGTGCATAAATGTATCCATCAAACAAAATCCTCAAGTTCATACTTGAGATGCAACGTTAAACTTACACACGTAGTTGAACACACACATGTCATCGGACTACCAAAATTTGACATGTTTTACTAACTACGAATGATACGACAACAGAGGAAGTTCATCCATGGCCGCCCTTGCCCTTGCCGTCTTTGTTGTGGAAGTAGCGGTCGAAGACGCAAAATGAACCGAGTCGGATCTTCTCAATATCGGAGTTGTCCGATCTATTACCCTCCTCCTTCATCACTGCTTCAGGGGTAATTCAGCCATGGCACGGATTGCCCGACTTTACTCCCTTATGGGAGTGCGCGTCGTCCTCCTTTGCTGCTTCTCGAGGATGCAATCATGGAGGGTTGTCTCACTGTTGTGCAAGGCAGCGTGCGGATGCGCCTCGTGGCTTTCCCTCGAGGGCTCCCATGCCTTTTACCTTGCACGCCAGGCACCCCGCTCATCCGTAGCGGTTAGGCCGTGACGCATGCCGGCGTTGACCTCTGACTCCAAGCCCAATACGGTGGGGACGAGGCACCACACAGGGATCGCGCTAGCCAATCGATGGTCCTTGCGGCCAGCAAGGCCATACTCCGGCCACACCTTGAGCCACCAGCGCCGCCAGATCTGGACGCCATTTGCGTGGACACAATGGATTCGCGTCAAAGTGACTTTGTCTGTGGAGCTAGGAATTCCTCCCAAGACAGGCGGAGAGCAAGTTGGACGACCAACTCCTCCTTGTACCTGCATGGAATAAGATCCTAGTCGACGGATCGGGAGATGTTGGAGTCAGATTCGCAGCCCACCAAGCCAAAGAAGGGCGGAGATCGGCGGACAAGATCTTGGGAGTGGAGTGGCTAGCGTTTGGTCTGGGATGTCGATAGGGATGAATATATGTGGGTTGGGATGGGCCACTGTGGGCCGGATCCATCGTCGCAGACGCGTCTGGGCGTCCCATATCCGCCACATATCGAATGGGTTTGGAGGTTGCCAGTCAGCCCAGACGTTTGGATTAATTATGTTTGCATGGTCCAGTTCGATGGCAAAATCATGTCCAGGCAGTGATCGGGAAGGTCACCTGGGTGTTTGGGCCAGATATGGGGCGTTCTGTTATATTCCAAATATACGTCCGGGTGGACAACTCGGTCACTAATTGGTCAAGAAATTGTGACCCAGACAACCCCCTCAAACCGGCCATATACATCCCTAACCGACGCCTCTCATATCCAGCCCATATTTGGGGGGAGGGATATGGAGAGGCACGGACGCGCCCTAGCATGTCCGCCAAGCCAGACCAGACAGAAGGGACCCATCACAAATTTCATCAAATCGCCCCTGACTTAGCCGGACCTGCAATTTCCCCCTCCTCTCTTCTCCTTTGTCTGTCTACCTAGTTCTACCGCCACCGGAGCTCCGGTGCCCCAACCACATAGTGTTGCCACCACCGTCACAAAACTCCTCCCGGTTGCGATATGTCTTGCTCCTCCCGTCAGACACCTTGCTTGCTATTTGTTCGAAAAAAATGTCTGAGCAGTCTTTTTTGGCTTCTTTTGTATGCAAAATGATGGATTTGTCGGGTTCGTTGGATGAGGTGTATCAAGACAAGGAGCTTGATGAATTCATTTAAAAAGAGTTCTTCGATTCATCAGATTCGGATGCCGAAGATACTAACTTCATGATGATGATCGGCGTTCAAGAGGAAATGGAGGGGGAAGTGGAGCAGATTTTGAACTTTAAAGGTTCGATCAAAGGGAGGAGTGTTCTAGACCGTGATAGGGGCTTTTCTATAATGTTGGAAAGTGTACAAACATTGCAAAGTGTTAAAATCTATTCAAACAGTTGCGTCGTCAGTATTCCCAGTTCGTACTAAGTCTTACTATTTTGATCAATACCATGAATGAAGGAACATACATATAATTATTTAACTAATCCCCTGTCAGATAAAGTGAAATGACCACGAGGTGATCATGCGAGCAAGACCGGTGACAGAGGATCATGCCGGAAGTTGGTCTATGAGACCTTAAACAGAAAGATACATACCTTTCAGCTGTTGAATACTTATTAGTTTCAACTATCACCTAAATATGATGAAGTTAAATTGTAACGTTCTCGCTTGATTTCTTGCTTTTGGTTGATGTGAGCTTACGAGTATATTCATAGTACTCACTTGGCTTATCATGCCAGATATAGATGATGTTGTGTATGGGTATCCCAAAGATCCCGAGTACGCGAACTAGGATGTGTCCCAACAGTTTTCCATCAGATTGGAGTTCCATCATCGTCACCCTATTCCGCTGTGTTATATCATCCCACTACTAGTAGAGATCAAGGCGCGATATGTTCAATAAATATGAATATATTGTTGCCGCACGAGTAGCGTTTCCTTGCCTTGCAAGAATATTGAACCATGTACCCTGAGTATTGCAACAAATTATGGTTCTGTTCTATGCCAAGTTGTAATATGTTTTCAGAAGACATAGATCCCTTGGCTAGAACATATTTTACTAAAAAAGGCTTTCGCCCCGCTTTAGATATAAAGCAAAGATCCACAGTGCCCCGGCAACCGCACTCACCCACCACCAACACACACACGCCCAAGGCAGGATACATAGGCGCTGAGCGCAGTAACACACACCCTAGCACTACAAGAGCCACCGGGGGCTTCATCCGAAGAAGTGATGCCGCATATGACGAACCGTGGGCTCCAAGGCGGTGCCTTCAGGAAGGATACGGCACCGGAGCGTCGCCACCGCCCGATCCGAGGATCAGAGTTTCCCCTGGAGCACCACGACGGGCAGTGATAGCCGCGACGACGCCTTCAAGAAGGGAGCGATATTCGCCGTCGCCAGTCCGTCCGAAGATAGAGTAGGTTTTCACCCCGGCCAACATTCACCGCCACCGAACGCCACACCCCGGCTACCATGCCGCCCACACGGCCGTGGCAGCCGAGCATCACCGAGGCACGAGCTCTGCCCATGAGCACCGCGCCACCACCACCAGGGCCGCCGCCCCGGATTCCAAGACCTTGACACCAAGTCCCCCGAGCCCCACCGCTACCCCCACCGCAGAGACGGGCGGAAAGGATCCGCCTTTCACACCCCTGGCCGGTCCCAACGCCGAGACCCAGTAGGCCGGCCACAACAAGCCTCCATCGAGCCGTCCTGCTACACCGGGCGCGAGACGAACGCAGTCTTGCCGCCGGGCGCGAGACGGGCCAGTCCTGCTGCCGGGCGCGAGACGAGCGCAGTCCTGCCGCCGGGCGCGAGACGGGCTGGTCCTGCTGCCGGGTGCGAGACCAGCTCGGTCCTACGGCACCGGGTGCGAGACGGATGATGGACCACCACCGGGAGAAGGCCAGCCCTCCAGAGAGAGAAGCGAACGGACGCCGAAGAGAGGGGTCGAAGGCCGAACAGGCAGCCTACACACGGGCCGATGCCGGGAAAATCTGGCCGCCGCCGCAATCAACCTGCCACCACCACAACAGCCGCCGGGCACGCACCCCCACAGCCACCGCCACTGCGCCGCCACCCCGACCAGCCGAGGGGGCCTCGGTCAGGGCCGCCGCCCGCAGCCCTAGCCGTCGCGGCCCGCGCCGCCGAGAGGCCAGATCCGGAAGAGCCGCCGCGGCCGCCGTCTCCAACCTCCAGCCCGCACCACCACCACCAACTGCCACGGTGCCACCACCACCCGCCGCGGCCACGGCAGAGGTGGCCACCGGCAGCCCGCGCCGCCCGCAGCCCGCGCCGCCATGAGCCAGATATGGCCGCGCATGAGTCGCCGCCGTCTTGGGCACACGCGCGCCACCCGCCGCCATGAGCTAGATCTGGCCGCGCATGAGTCGCCGCCGTCTCGGGCACGCGCGCGCCACCCGCCTAAGCCGCCCGCAGGGGGGCTGGGCAGGGACGTTAGGGAGCCGCCCCAGCCCGCCGTGCCGCCATGGAGCCCGGCTGCAGCGCCATGACCCGGCCCGGGGCGCCGGCCCGCGCCAGCACCGCCCGAGCGGGGAGACAAAGGGGCCCCGCCGCCGCCGGCAACAACAGGGCTTCGCCCGGCCGCGCCCCTGGGCGGCGGCGAGGGAGGAGGAGGTGGGAGGAGGGAGCGGCGACGAGGGTTGGGGTTAGCCTCCGGGCCGCCTCACGGGAGACGACGCGGAGGGAGCCTCTCCTTCTCAGTTCGCAGAGGGTTGGCTAGAACATATGGCGACCAGTTCGCTGGTCTGGGATGCCACAGCTTTCAAACCTTGAGCTTGCTCTTTTTCATGGAAATTGTTGCCGAACTGACCGTATTACCGATGAGGTAGACCTGACTTTTGAGCGAGGGAGAAGTAAGGCAAGAATGGGATGCATCGGCATGAGGTGAGAAATACTACTACAAGGAGTACGTAGAGGCGTAAGGGCATCTCCATCAAGGACTCTCGAATCGCCGGCAAATGCCTAAACCAAATTGTCCGGATGCACTTTGCCATCCATCACAGACCCATATTTGTTCCCGAACTCGTCCATGTGTCCGTTTCCGGCAGGTACAAACCAATGGGGCTTTGCGGGAGTCCAGATCTCCGCCACATACACGTCTGACAAGCGGTTCCACTCACACCCCCTCCCGTACGAACACTCCAATCATCCATTTAGAGAGAGGTGTCATATTCATGCCAGTCCAGAGTTGACACGGGCGCTCTACATCATGTCGGGCCTTGAAGGGGCACACCGGCCGAGAGTGTCGCCCGCGCCGCCCACTCGCTTGCTCTCCGCGCCGCATTCAATGCCCGGCTTAGAGCAAGTATAATAGATTCTAGTCACCTGGCTATAAGGTGTTTCACATCAGCAAAATCTTATTTGGAGGAGAGAAAAAGCGGGAGAGAGAATAGAGCTGGCGCTTCATCTATCGCCGGGCGTTAACACAAGCTCCGATGCATTTGAGCGAGCATGCAGCTGGCAACCAGGGCAGAGCATGTAGCCAACCAATCACTATGCATTTCCTTGCATCTCTCTCCATGCAAGCATTAAAGGCAATAGCTAACATATAGCCCGTTTATTATATGCGTTAGCTATATGGCTGCCCTGGCACTAGTATAGAGCCGGCAGCAAGCTATTCTATTAGCTTTGCTCTTAAGAGGGACACGACCGGATTGGACGTTATGGCTCAAAGCGACGCGACTGGACTGGGCGACGGGACGGCTGCCTATCTGTCAATCTGCCCGGAATTTAACAAGCACGACTAATGAGAAACCCACCGCCCCACCGCACGTGCCCACATTGAACACGTTGCTTGGCATGACCAGCGCCCTGCTATATAAGCGCTTTAACACAAACCGTACCACCTCCACTTGTCGTTTCTCCTTCGTCTGCAAAACCCACCGGCGAATGACGATGACCAGCGGCACGATGTGGAAGCAGCTCTCATCGATGCAAAAGCATGAGATAGTGTCCCTTGCAAACCGGTGGCAGGCCTGACGTGTGGCACACATAGAGGCTGGACTGTCGTCAAGCTCTGCAAAGGAGAGTTCATAGGACGACAATATGCGTTGGAGGAGGCATCCGACGACGAGCCCGTACTGTGGCCGGTTGCCGACTTCACCATGGAGTAGGTGTAGGCGCACTAAGTGGTCGGCGTGATGGAGGAGGTGCAACCAGCTGAGCCTGCACCACCACTATTCGCATTTTAGACGCTCCAGGAGGAGCAGCGGTACAACTTGCAGCTCCTCGAGCAGCACCGGCTCGTGAAGTAAAAATTCCCCACCCCACTTCGCCTCACCTCCCACCGCCCTCGCCGCTGAATCCCGGCCGACGTGCCCCCACCCTCTCCGACAACCACTCCGGCGTCGGCCCACCACCGTTAATGGACGTATCCTGCCACCGTCGCTGCCCGCCACCGTCTCCAGCGTGGATCCGCGCCTCCACGAGCGGTACCGTGCCCTTGGCTGCAGTTGTGCATCTTCCTCTCGCGCCGACCGCTCGTCCGACCTCCCACTACCGTCGCCGCCGTAGAGGCAATACATCTGTGTGTGGTATCGCCGGTGTGGAACATGGGTGGTAGAGATAACCTACATCCACACCAATGATAAGATAGTGATCAGGTCCTTCCAATCCATCGTGTAGGCAGTGCGTGAGTATGTCATCATGTCGGTCTGGTTGTACGGCGCCGACGCCCGCTGCAACGTTCTGACGGGCTGCCGCGGTTGGAGCCCGTCGACCCGTGGGTGGCCACCGCACGACATAGGAGGGAAGACCAGGAGGACTGCAAGTGCCTCCATGCGGAGCAAGTCGACAAGGACTACATGGTGGACCTCCGCCGCTACTAACCGGAGCGTGTCGAGGCGAAGCGCCGCTTGTACAAGCAGTACACGACGGTGGGACACCGGTCAACGATCTCGCCTCCAGCGACTCTGACGGCGATGGCGGCGGCAGCGGTGTGCACCAGGACCGTATGATCGGAGGGCTGACAAAATCGGATTGGGATAGGATCGAAAACAATGGCAGATAGCAAGTAACTTTAGTAAGTTTTTGTGCAACCTAGTCTAAATTTTGATTTAGTTATCTAAAATATTTATGTAAAAAATATTTCAAATCAAGTTTTATGTACTAGTTTGAACCAAATTTGCACCAAATATGGGTTGATGTGCACTAAATATTTAGGATCGGTTAGAAACGACATTTTTTAGAGGAGCAAAATATGCCCCTCTAAAGAATACTCGGCCGTATTCTCCACTAAATTATCAAGGATTGGTTAGAGATTCCCTAAGCAAGCAAAAGTATGCTGAATTAAATTATTCGGGATGGGTTAAAGATGCCCTAAGCAAGCAAAAGTAGTACTCCCTCCGTCTAGGTGAGTAAGTCATCTTAGATTGTGCACCGTGATCAAGGAGGAGGGAAAAACAAGAGACCTTAACGTTTATTTGCTAATTAATAGCATTGCATGCAATGAACTAACCACTGCATGTCGTGTTTGGTAGTCTCAAGTCATTAAAAGCATGCACATCCCTCGTCTCTTATTGGTTGATATGTGAAAAAACAAGAAACGAGGTAGAAGTTAATGCATCGCGCCTAAGTGTTTTGAGATTATTTGGTTTTCGTAAGATGACTTACACACCTAGATGAAGGGAGTATATGCATCGATCTTCCCATGTGTTAAGTGGTCACCTCTGGTAGGGAGGCAGATCGACATGGCCAATGATCGCCCGCCAATGTTTCTCAGGAGACTGGGCGATCTCCCATTGAGCGTGTACCATCTGCGCCTCATCCTCCTCCAACTCTCCATGGAGCAGCAGGCCTCCATGGATCTGCAGCTACTTCTTCTTCACCAACATGTGTGCTCTGCATGCATATCTCCTTTTAGACGTTACCTCCTAATGTTGTTGAAACTTATTAAGCGTCGTATCCATATGATGTTCGCCGATTGCTTGCTCCGCACAAAAGGCCAACTGTGAATTGTTATTATGGCCAGAACCGCCTAACACGGCACGGCACGGCAGCACCCTCGTTTTCTTCTCCACTAACTGTTTTTTTACTCCATAGATGCCACCCCGAATGATATTTAATGAAATAACAGGGCGGCAGCAGCAAAGCACGTTCAGCAATCTGATCCTGGATGTGTATCCATACTTGCATTTAAATTCAACATAAAGAGAAGTCCCTTCGATGTCCTCCACGCACGCCGAACACTTTTCTATTTCATCTGCATAGGGATGCACAACATGATTAACTAAGCATCAGTTATTAACCTGGACTGGAGATAACTAAGGGGGTGTTTGGTTCAGAAGTCCTAGGACTTTTTCTAGTCCCAGGGACTAATCAAAAAAGACTCTCTAGTAGAGTCTTTTTCTAGTCCCCGTAGAAAAAGTCCCTCCCGTTTGGCTCCTAGGGACTTTTTCTAGTCTCTGGGACTAAAAAGTCCCTGAACCAAACACCCCCTAAGCTTCAGAAGCAGTCAAATGAGCTTGCAGCTAGCTGGGCCAAATGGCGGTAACACTTATGGCTGATATTACCGAAGTCATCAGATACTCTTGATTAATAGTATGAAGCTAACAAGGTGTGGTCCACAGTATAGACAAAAATGAGCTGCCACGAGGATAAAATTGCACTCCAGTTGCTAGTTGCGTTGCTGGACCATTCACGAGAAGAATTCATGGGAGGACAGGGAAGGGGAGAATCAGTATTAATAACAGTTCTGATTTGATCAATCAAGAGGGGGGAGGGGGTGGGGTGGTGGAGATGGAAGTTGCGGTCGGCACTGCGGCCGGTAAGATCGCGCCTAAGCTCTTCGATTTCTTAGAAACAAATCGCAAGCTGCGTCGGGAGCTGGAGCATGACATCGAGTACATCAAAAGGGAGTTTGTGATGCTTTCTGCTGTCATTGAGGAAGATGGTGATCATCCCCCGTGGAGTGGCAACCAGGTGCATAAGGTCTGGATACAGATGGTGCGTGACTTGTCGCATGCCATTGAGGACTGCATCGACCACTTCATACACCGCGTCACACTCCATCCTAGTGCGTCCTGGATCCATCGGCGGTTCCACCGGGTGAAGACGGTGAGAGCCCGTAACAAGTTTGCCGCAGCCATCCGCCGTCTCAGGAAGAGATCAGAAGATGCATCCAAGATGAGAACAAGCTACACCACCAACAATGATGGTGTCAAATCCAATATTAATACCCTGGGGTCTGATGAGCAGGAGATGGATATGGGCACCTCTGTGGGTATGGACGAGCCCCTGGATGAGCTTATGGAGCTCATAAGGGAAGGCCAACAACCCAAGGAGGAGCACAAGCTTAAGGTGATATCTGTTGTCGGATTCGGTGGTATAGGGAAGACTCGCCTTGCCAGGCAAGCCTACAATGATACAATTGAGAAAACCCAATACGAAGCATGGGCTTGGGTTCATGCTGCTGACAAAGGCGCAGAGGATGTTCTCAAGGAGATACTCCGGAAACTTGGCGCCATCATTAGTGGTGGAGGTCTCAGCAAGCTCCGCAGAAGCCTCAAACAGTGCCTTGGGAACAAGAGGTATATAAATAGGATTGGTATTTTCTAATAAAATGCATCTTTTATTTTAGCACAATTAACTTTATCTTAGCTTCACATGCAGACTATGCCAGATGAAATGTTTTGGCTCATGTAAATGTGACAGTACAACTAAGTCATATGCATGGTTAAGAGTACTAAAACCTACCACTTTCTTCTTATTATTTCCCTCCATTTCCGTGCATTCCTTTCATAAGGGAAAAGAACATCCACAAGCAGGAAGTAGGCAAATTAGTAGTACCTCTGTATATTACTTTTGTCCTAATTCAAATTGTATGGGGTTTGACCAAGTTCATCGAAAATAATATGAACATTTTAAATAACAAGTATACATGATGTAAAATCAATGATGAATCATCTAATGGTAGAATTGGTATTGTAGATGTTAATAGATTTTCCTATGAACATGGTCAAAGTATACAAATTAAGTTTGACTTAACACAAAGCCAATATGCAGAATAAATAAAAATAGAGGGAGTAGAAGAACATCTTCATGCACGGGTACAAAGCTTAAAATTAATACATGATCTGACCGATTCCAAATCAAGGATGTTGAACACAGACACTGCAATACTAATCCTAGACACGCAAGCCTTGTGCTACTAGAAAAAGAAGTCCTCCCATAGAAATTAATCCAACAAAAATTAAGGCAAGGTGCGAGCACTGAGATGAATATAAAGCTATGTTTCTCTATTACTAGATTCTTGTGGAGGGCAACCATCCGAAGATCCTAAAGATTTGAGATCCTTATGAGAGTGTGAGAAGCGATCAATTTCCTTGCTATATTATGTGCTACTGAGACTTCGTTTGTGTGAAGAGCGACTGTATTGTATACTAATACGCTTTTGTCGTTTATAGGTTCTTCATTGTAATCGATGACATGCGCAAGGTATTGTGGCATGACGTCAAAGAGGCCTTCCCTGTAGTTGAAGGGGTGAGCAGCAGAGTTGTGGTGACGACAACCATTCAGTCTGTGGCAAATGCATGCAGCTCTGCTCATGGTCATGCATACGTGATGAGAACTCTTGCCGAGGAACATTCAAGACAATTGTTCTTCCAAAAAGCATCCCTGAAAGAAGATTCACCACAACCTAATGATCATACGCAGCTCGGTACTTCAGAAGCACTAATGAAATGTGATGGCCTACCACTAGCTCTTGTTACGACTGCTCAATTCTTGCAAAGTAGAGGTGACCCAAGAAAGTGGGCAAATCTGTGTGAAAACCTCGGTGGACATTTGGAGACAGAGGATACCTTAGCAAGTATGAATCGTGTGCTCATCCGCAGCTATGGTAGCCTTGGTAGCCAAGATGTCAAGACCTTCTTGCTATATCTGGGTATTTACCCAACTGGCCATCCAATCCGGAGAGGAATCCTGATACGGAGATGGTTAGCTGAAGGGTTCATCAATCAAGACCATAGACGCAGTGCTCTCTGTGTCGCTGTTGAAATTTTTGATAAGTTGGTTGACCGGAGTATCATTCAGCCTATCGATGCCAGCAGTAGCAACAACAACAGCGTAGAGGTGAAGAAATGTCAAACTCATGGCATGATGCTCGAGTTCATCCTGCACAAGTCCACGTGTGAGAACTTTGTCACCTTGTTATGTGATAAGGATCCCCAACCCAGGAGTAATATTCGTTGGCTTTCTCTGCAACATAAAACTGCTGCAAAGGCCAAAATGAACCCAAAGGATCTACGTCTTGTCCGGTCTCTGACAATCTTTGGTAAGGCGCACAGTTCTATGTTGGACTTCTCCAAGTATAAGCTGATGCGAGTTTTGGATCTTGAAGAATGCAAAGATAAGATGGGGGATAGACATCTCAAGGATATATGCAACAACTTGTTGTTGATCAGGTACCTAAGCCTAGGGGGTGCTATTACAGTCACAATGCTTCCAAAGGAGATCAAGAAGCTCAAATTGTTGGAGACACTGGATGTAAGAAGAACTAATATAGAGATTCTGCCCACAGAAGTCATGAAGCTGCCATGTTTAGTTCATCTTTTTGGGAAGTTCAAGCTCCAAGAAGGTGTAGGACACTGGAGAATGCTTAAGCTGCAGACTTGGTTGAGAAACAAGAGCAAAATGGAGACCATGGCAGGATTTGTTGTGGGCGAGGACCAAAAAATGCCACAACTCATCGATCATATGGAGCACCTGACAAAGTTGAAAATATGGTGTGAGTCCACCTCCGATGTAAGCGTCAACGTAAATTGTCTCTCAACAGCCATCAAGAGGTTCATTGAGAGAAGCACCAATCTGAACAAAGCTCATTCGCTCTCACTGAACTTCAACGCCAGATGGCCTCAAGACTTGTTGTCTTTCACCCTAGAGAAGGACAAACTCCACTATCTCAGATCACTCAAGCTGCAAGGAAACAACATATGCAGCCAACTACCTTGGTTTGTTACCAATCTATATCTTGTCACTAAACTGTGCCTGTCATTCCCTGGTCATAACTTGGGCGGCCACATTCTTGATGCCCTGAGCAAAGTGCGTGGCTTGGAGCACCTGAAGCTGATTGCAACTCAAATGGACAAGCTCATCATCAGACAAGGTGCATTCAGAATCCTGCAAAGCTTATGCATCATGGTGGAAGTCATGACTGGGCTGGAAATCGAAGAGGGTGCTGTGCAACACCTTGACTCGCTCCAGCTGCTATGTAAGGATCTAAACGGCTTTAGCAGCACGACAATCCATTCCCTGCCACTTCTTAAGGAGGTTGCTCTCCATGATGAACTGAGTGACCGAGTAAAACAGGACTGGAAAGGAGCAGCAAAGAACCATCCAGGACGTCCCAAGGTCTTGTTTAAACTGAAGGGAAGTGAGCTTGCTGCAGGAACTAGCACTGCAGCAACGACTACTAATACTTTGGCTCAAGAGGTTGCTATTGGAAGCGAACCTGCGGAGAATTTTGAAAGCCCTGCGGCACCACCTACTGATATAACGGTATCAACACCACCTGGTGACATTTCTACTGAAGAGTCTGGTAAGCAAGTGTTGTTGCATGTGCATCTTATTTGCTTAAGTGCTATTTTGGTTAGTTCTTCAGGTGTGTTGAGATATGTGCATATACTTACCCTTCACGCCGGAACATTACATCTTTTTTGTCTTCTTTTCTGCAGTAGAAATTGCTACTTCGGAGATTGGAAGTGAGTCAGCTATGGAAATTAGCCATGCGGCAACAGCTACTGACACGATGACCCAAGAAGTTGGTGTGGGAAGGGAACCTGCACAGAATTCTGAGAGTCATGCGGCACCACCTACTGGTATGATGTTATCAGTGACAATGCCTCCCAGTGTTGTTTCTAGTGACGAGTCTGGTGAGCAAGTGTTGTTGTGCATCTTATTTTCCTTAATTACTACTCCCTCCGTTCCAAAATAGATGACTCAATTTTGTACTAACTTTAGTACAAAGTTGAGTCATCTATTTTGGAACGGAGGGAGTACTTTGATTAATTTTGGGGTGCATTTGAGTTATATATAAACTCTTTCTCCACGCTGGCATATTTATTGTGCAGTACCAGTTGCTACCTTTGAGATGGGAAGTGAGTCGGCTCCGGAAATTAGCCCTGCAGCAACAATTACTGATACGATGACCCAAGAGGTTGCTACAATAACGCCCCAGGCTATTTCCAATGGAGAGTCTGGTGAGCAAGTGTATCATGTGCATCTTATTTTCCTTAATTACTATGAAGTATTTGGTTAATTGTTGGTGTGCGTTGAGTTATTTCTCTCTTCATGAAGGCACATAAATTTCTTATTGCTTATTATTGTGTAGTACAAGTTGCTACTTCCGAGATGGAAAGTGAGACTGTAGCGGAACTCCCTGTAGCTCCAGGTACCACCGATGATACGACGTTATCGCTGAATCACAACGCATTTGCAAGTGCACAACAAGAATATCCTGGTAACTACTTATTTGTTGTTGTCAGTGATCTTATTCTTGTTAGTGAAAATGGCCTCCGCCCCACAATGTAAGACGTTTGCAAGCTTATGTTAGCTTGCAAAAACTTCTTGCATTGTGGGACGGAGGAGTAGTACTTTGGTTTGGGTATTAGTGTTGACTTATGTATACTCCCTCTTCACGCACACATGTGACATCATTTATTGCCAGAACAACTTGACGGTGATGGTCAACATGATGATCATGAGACAGAAGATGCAAATAACTTTCATGAGCCAAATGATCTTGTTAGTGAAAATGGCCTGAGCAGTAATATGGCAAGTTTTAAAAACGAGATGGAAGGAGTGGCAGTTTAAGAGGAGCAACGTGCGGAAGATGGCACGCAGGTAATTTACACAAGCCAACTGTCTAAAAAAATTCTGATGCTCTCATAGTGACGTAGCTAGTAGAACCGAGGTGAAGTTAGGAAGTAGGAGTAATATTCTTGAGGTAAATAAACCTATTCAAGAGATAAGTGATACCGAAGCTGAATATTCGTGGCATGTAGTTAAGTGCACACTGAATATTCAGCGGTCCAATTTCTTTCAGTGATGCATGAGCTGTAAAGTTTAGCTTCGTTTAGCTTCTTTAAATATATCTATGTTTTGTAGTGCTACAGAAACTGTGGACCACTTGTTGCACACTGAACCTTCAGTTTTTTTTTCATGTTCGTTCTAATGGTTTGTTTGGTTCAATTTCTGAAGATTGCTGGAGATATTAGAAATTTGATGGTTGTTGGACTAGTTGCTTTATTTTGGACTATTAGGAACATGTAATATACATTGTGTTACCAGTTTCTAACGGTGGATTGGATTGGATCCTCAGGTGTTGCTGCGGGGTGTAGCAAAGACAGGCTGCTAGAGCTATGGACTCTGTCTCCTGAAGATAATGAAATGCTTCCAACAAGTTCCTCCTCTCGGTACTTTTGCTTCTAATAACACATGAGTTTATTCTCATGCATGTCAATTCGGTGGGCCTTCTGCCGTTGCAGAGTTCACAATGTAATGTACTATGTTGTTGGACAGAATGTATGTTTGGTCCTGGTCAAGACTTTGACATGTCTGAATTTCAGAGAACATTTATGTGGCCCTTGATTCAGTTACAGGATCATATATCTGTATGTTGCTTACTACTCCCCCCGTTCCTAAATATTTGTGGGCACCCTGTACTATCCTATCCATCCACAAATTCGAGTAGTTATCCATCCACAGGCTGCCCACACTCATTCCCTTATCACAAAAGGAAAGGAAGCATTATTGTCCACATAAATTCGAGTAGCTGGCTTATCCATCTGTAGTCTGTAATATCCTATCTATAAAGACTCTAGCTAGCCACTCATCCCCTCATCACAAAAGGAAAGGAAGCATTATTGCACCCGAAAACCCAGCTGCTCAGAGCGAGCAATGGACCACGCAACAGGTGCCATGGGCAGCCTGCTCCTCAAGCTCGGTGAACTCCTCAAGGAGGAAAACGAACTGCAGAAGGGCATCAAGGAAGACGTCCAGTATCTTCAAAGAGAGCTGAGGAGCATGCACGCTGCCCTCCGCAAGGTCGGGGACGTGCCACGGGACCAGCTCGACGAGCAAGTCAAGCTCTGGGCAAACGAGGTCAGTGATCTTTCATATAGAATGGAGGATACCATCGACAAGTTCCTGATACGTGTTGAGGGCCCTGAGCTTGACGACAAGCCGCACAAGCTCAAACAGCTCGTGAAGAAGATGTGTGACTTGTTCACCAAGGGTAAGGCGCGACATGCCATCGGAAAAGAGATCAAAGGCATCAAGGCCAGCGTCCAGGAGGTGGCTGCCCGGCGTGACCGGTACAAGGTCAAAGATGTGGTTCCTAATCCAACTGGCCAAATCATGGTTGACCCTCGCCTATCAGCTCTGTACGAGGACCGGAAAGAGCTCGTTGGCATTGATGATTCATTGAATGAGCTAACCGAGAAGCTGAGTGACGGGGATGGTGATCTGTCCAAGCAACTCAAGATACTCTCTGTTTTTGGCTTCAGAGGCCTTGGCAAGACAACTCTTGCCAAAGCATTGTATGATAATGGCCACGCGCAGTTTGATTGCAGCGCTTTTGTTCCGGTAGGACAGAACCCTAGCGTGAAGAAAATTCTCAATGACATACTCAATGAAATTGATGGGAAAAAGTGCTTGGAGTTGGATGAAAGGAAGCTAATCAACAAACTCCGAGGGTTACTCGAGAACAGAAGGTACCCACCCTATTATGTAATTCAAATTCATCAAGTAGTTTGAGACGGTCCATAAATTTTGTTTGAGATATTATACACCAGAGAAGGGTTTGCATAGACTATGCTACTTCTATACTTTTTGAAAATATAGTGAAATATCATGTTTCCGTAACTTCTTTGCTATCATTTGGTTGGATAGCTACTGACTGTCAGCCGTTCTGCCATTATATATATATTAGAACTCCCTAAAATAGGTGTGAACAAAAAAATATGTGATACATAAAATTCTTTAATTTGAGAATTTTGATTTATCGATGATGAAATGAAACCAACTTGATAAAAATAGGCGCCTAAGTCTCTCATGCAGTTTTCCTTATTCCAAATTTAGATTCCTAAACGAGGAGGCTGGCTTCCATACATCCTAATTTTTAAAATATATTGTACATACTTAGGCGCCTTACAAAATAGTTTTCACTAATTTATGATAACCCTTGCGTTGTGAATGTCAATGATAGGTACTTCATCGTTATTGATGACATATGGGAGACGGAAACATGGGAAATAATCATGAACGCTTTCGTGCGTAATAACTGTGGAAGCAGGATAATTACAACTACTCGTATACTCGAAGTTGCCACAATGACCGGTGAAGTATACGAGTTAAAAACACTTTCTCAAGATTTAACCAATGAATTATTTCATAGAAGAGTATCTATTGGCGAAATAAAACGGCCTAATCATCTGCCAGTAGAAGTATACAATAAAATTTTACATAAATGTGGAGGTGTAGGTTCTTTTGGCAAGGAGATGGTGAAAAGAAAAAAAAATATAGGCTGGCCAAATGGAGTGTGGTTTGTAGGCCGAAAGACCAGGGCGGCCTCGGTATTCATGACCTGCAGGTCAAGAATGAGGCCCTACTTAGTAAATGGTTGTTCAAACTTCTTACTGAGGATGGTGTTTGGCAAACCATGCTGCGCAATAAGTATATAGGCCAAAAGGCAGTGTCTCAGGTATATTGGAAACCTAGAGACTCACACTTTTGGGCCGGCCTAATGGCGGCAAAGAAACATCTCTTTCACTTTGGGTCTTTCGCGATAAAGGACGGGTCGGAGATTCGTTTTTGGGAAGACATCTGGCTAGGCAATGCTAGCCTCCGAGAACAATACCCAGCCTTACACAACATTGCACGCGATAAGAATAATACTATTGCGCAAGTGCTCAGCTCATCCCCGCCAAATATTTCGTTCAGGCGGGATTTGATTGGCACCCGACTTATGTCATGGAATAATCTATTGTCCCGTCTGGATTTGATTATCCTGACACAAGGTCGTGATGTGTTTCGCTGGAACCTTACTACATCGGGATATTTCACAGTAGACTCTATGTATCGTGCACTCACGCATTCTGAGGTACCGGTGAGTAATAACAAAAAAAATTGGAAAGCGAGGGTACCACTTAAGTCCAAATATTCATGTGGTATCTCCGTAGGGGAGTTGTGCTAACAAAAGACAACCTCGCACGACGCAACTGGTCGGGAAGTAAGAAGTGTTGTTTTTGTACTCATGACGAGACAATTAAACACCTCTTTTTTCATTGTATGTTTGCGCGTTCTACGTGGTCAGTCATCCAAATAGCATCAAATTTGTATCCGCCCATAAGTGTTGCCAATATTTTTGGTCATTGGCTGGACGGTATTTCAAATAGGTACAAAACGCTAATAAGGGTGGGAGCGTATGCCTTACTATGGTCGCTTTGGCTATGTAGAAATGATGTTGTTTTTAATGACAAAATTGTTTCTCCTTTGCAGGTTATTTTCCGTTGTACGCACTCGCTTCGTACGTGGTGTACGCTACAACGAGCGGAGTACCAACCGTTGTTCAAGGCGGTGTGTACGATGTTGGAGCAGGTGGCTACGGAGGTTTTTTCCCAACATGGATGGCAGCGTAATCTCCGGCTCGGTCCACCATCTCTTTTAACATAGGCATAGTCTCGGTCTATGGACTCTATGGTTGCCGAATTGTCGGTCTTTTATCTTTCTGTTTATCAGACTACTGGTGTTTGGCTGTGTGCATCCTAGTTATGCAGAGGCCGGGTGATACTCTTAATGCTTTGTATCACTTTGATGCTATATTTTGAGATAATAAAAGCGCCATTTATCAAAAATAATGTGGAGGTGTACCATTGACTATAATCACAATAGCTAGTTTGCTTGTCGGTAAACCTGTGGAGCTTTGGTCTAAGGTATACACTTCAATTGGTTTTGGGCATGAAGAAAACAAAGACGTGGAGAACACGAGAAAAATACTTTTATTTAGCTATTATGATCTACCTTGTCACCTAAAGACTTGTTTATTGTATCTGAGTATATATCCTGAAGATCATCTGATTGAAAAAAATAGTTTGATGTGGAAGTGGGTCGCCGAAGGTTTTATCCGCGAGGAACCAGGGGTAGGACTATTCGAGATTGGTGAGAGGTACTTCAACGAGTTGGTAAATAAAAGCATGATAATGCCGGTAGAGGAGCCCCTGCATGTTGGCACCATAACTGGATGCCGCGTGCATGACATGATGTTGGATATGATATGCCTATTGTCAAAGGAAGAAAACTTTGTTACTGTATTGGATAGTAACGAACAATATACAACTTCACATTACAATGCTCATAGGCTAGCTGTTCATCGTGGTGTCCAACCTCTGGCTATCACGTCAACATTACAAGCAAGGTCACTTAATGCCATGTGCTATGCTGAGATGTTGCCATCACTCTCATGCTTTGAAGTTTTGCGTGTCCTAGCTTTGGAAGGCCCCTCTGATTCGCACAATCCTAATCATCTTGAGCATGTTTGAAAGTTAGTTCACTTGAGGCACCTCAAACTAGCAAGCATGGGTATCCTTGAGCTCCCAAAGGAAATAGGACATCTGAAGTTCTTGCTGGTATTGGACTTGGGTGAAAATAGCATAAGTGAACTTCCAGAGAGTATTGGTCGACTAAGTCTGTAAGACTTAGGTTTTTGGGAAACTGCACGACACCCGTTAAGGATGTGGCTATCTCATATATATAAGGGGTACACCAAGGTGTACGATACAATATACAAGACATATACAGAAGCTATATGTAAATACAGTCTAACACCCTCCCTCAATCTTAACTATGCCCTGAAGTACAAAGTATGTTAAGATTGCGCCTGCAGCCTACAAACTGAGGTTGTGGAAGAGGCTTCGTGAAGATGTCAGCAAGTTGATCTTTGGAGGAGATGAACTTGATGTGGAGTAGCTTCTGTGCAACACGTTCCCGTACAAAGTGATAGTCAACTTCAATGTGTTTTGTCCGAGCATGAAACACTGGATTAGATGAGAGATATGTAGCTCCAATGTTCTCACACCAAAGAACAGGCGGCTGAGTTTGAGAAACTCCCAACTCTCTCAATAAGGACTGTACCCATATGATCTTAGCTGTAGCATTTGCAACTGCTTTGTATTCAGCTTCAGTGCTACTCCTGGACACTGTAGCTTGTTTGCGAGCAGCCCAGGCGATCAAGTTAGGACCAAAGAAGACAGCATGTCCCCCCGTGGATCGCCTGTCATCTGGATTACCAGCCCAGTCCGCATCTGAAAAAGCAGAGAGCGTAGGAGACGGTGCTGGCTGAAGGAGTAAACCATATGAGGCAGTAAAGCAAACATAGCGAAGAATGTGCTTCACCGCTGTCCAATGAGAAGTCCGAGGAGCATGAAGAAATTGGCAGACACGATTGACTGCATATGAGATATTTGGCCGAGTGATAGTTAAGTACTGCAGGCCACCAACAATGCTACGATACTTAGTGGCGTCATCAGAGGTGAGAGGATCTCCATCAAAGGCAGACAGACGGTCAGTAGCAGACATATGAGTCATGGCATGTTTGCATTTCAGCATACCTGCCCGTCGCAACAGGTCCAGCGAATACTTATGCTGCGTGAGTGTCAAGCCAGCAGAAGAACGTGAAACTTCCAGGCCAAGGAAGTAATGCAACGTTCCTAAATCCTTCACCGCAAAACCACCACTCAAGGAAGATATCAGACGATCAGCAGCAGCATCCGAGGAGCTAATGAGGATAATGTCATCAACATATACCAGAAGATACATCGTCACCTGAGGCCGATGCAGAAGGAAGAGCGAGGTGTCAGCAGTAGAGGGAACAAAACCAAGTGACCGAAGAACAGAGCCCAATCTGGCATGCCAAGCACGAGGAGCCTGCTTCAGCCCATAGAGCGCCTTGACCAGGCGACACAGGTGATGAGGGCGAGCAGGATCAACGAACCCCGGGGGCTGACGCATGTAAACCTCCTCATCCAGAACACCATGAAGAAAAGCATTCTGAATATCCAGCTGACGAAGAAACCAGCCCCGAGTAACAGCCAAGGACAACAGAAGCCGTATAGTCGTTGGTTTGATCACCGGACTGAACGTACCCTCGTAGTCAAGACCATACCTTTGCTTAAACCCTTTCGCCACTAACCGTGCCTTATAGCGTTCAAGAGAACCATCGGCATGCTTCTTAACTTTGAAGACCCACTTGGAATCAATAATATTGACACCAGAGACCGGGGGAACAAGCTGCCAAGTACCATTTGTCAACAATGCCTAATACTCTTGCTCCATAGCTTGGTGCCAATGAGGAATCCCGAGAGCAACCTGAAAGTGACGCGGTTCAGCCAAAGGATCTTCCTTGACATGAGCAACACATGCCGCAAGCCAGGCCACCGTCCCATCTTTGCGTTGCTTGGGACACACAATACCGGATCGACTGCGAGTATGTGGTCGAAGAGGAACAGCCGCAGGTGGTGCAGCAAGTAGCGGCGGCACCGGCGATGAAGAAGTATCCGACGAAGCAGCCGGTGACAATGCAGTGGTGACAGGCGAGGACGAGGTCGACCCAGGCGAGGTAGACCCGGGCGAGACAATCGAATGGGTGGGCGAATCAGTCGTCTCGAGGCCAACCAAGGCGCGGCAGCCCGGCCCAGGCGAGATCGCCGGCTCGGGAGAAGCAGGCCCAGGTGAGATCACCGGCTCGGGGGAGGCTGGCGCAGGGGAGACCAGCCCAGGCAAGGCCAGCCCAGGCGAGACCGGCCCAGCCTCAGAAGAGGCCGGCACGGGCAGAGCCCGCGCTGAAGAGCCCGGTCCAGGCGCTGAAGAGCCCGGTCCAGGCGTGCATGGCGCATGCACGAGGCCACTCCCCACGTCAGGTGCAGTGGATGGCTCCGACTCCTCTAGCAACTCAAGGCGAGCTCCACGACCCGTTCCTGCAGCATGATTAGGCAACAACGCAGGAGAATATGCAATATCAACAAATTGAGCAGGCAGTGGAGGGTGGATTGCGAGGAGGAGACTGGAGGTGTGAGAGTTGTGGACAAAGACGAGAACGGAAATACACTCTTGTCAAACACAACATCACGCGAGATGTAGACACGGTTGGATGGAATATGAAGACACTTGTACCCTTTGTGAAGAGAGCTATACCCAAGAAAAACACAAGGTTTTGACCGAAACTCGAGCTTACGCTTATTATAAGGACGAAGATGAGGCCAGCATGCACAACCAAAAACTTTGAGAAAAGTATAATCTGGAACTTCATTAAGCAACAGTTCAAGTGGTGTTTTCATCCCAAGGAGTCGTGTAGGAAGCCTATTTATGAGAAAACAGGCAGTGGAAAATGCATCACTCCAAAACCGAAAAGGTGCCGATGCATGAGAAAGTAAAGTGAGACCAGTTTCGACAATGTGACGATGCTTACGTTCAGCCGTGCCATTCTGCTGATGTGTATGAGGACAAGACACGCGATATGAAATCCCAAGCTTATTAAAAAAGGAATGGAGGTTGTGATATTCACC
>NC_057814.1:2826113-2835805 GCF_018294505.1 Triticum aestivum | reverse complement strand
CCCCCCCCAATCTGACTGAACATGAATGATCTTATGCTTAAGAAGACGCTCAACGTGAGCTTGAAATTGTAGGAACACATCAAACACATCAGATTTACGCTTGATAAGATAAAGCCAAGTAAACCGACTATAAGCATCAATAAAACTGACATAATAATTATGACCGCTCACAGAAGTTTGGGCATGCCCCCATACATCAGAATAAATAAGCTCAAGTGGAGTTTTGACGACACGACTCGAATCTGAAAACGAAAGCTGATGACTCTTGCCTTGCTGACAGGCATCACAGACTGTGGCAACATCTTTATTTGACACAACGGGAAGACTATGACGATGAAGAACACTACGAACTATGGGAGTGGCAGGATGGCCGAGCCGTGCATGCCAATGAGTAGGCGACACACGGACACCAGTGAGTGCTTGAGGGGCAGAAGGCAGATCAAGTGCATATAATCCATCGCGCAGGCGACCTCTAAGCAGAACGTCCCTCGTGGCCCGATCCTTGATAAAAAAATAAAAAGGATGAAACTCAGTGAAAACATTGTTATCACGAGTAAGCTGAGGAACAGACAATAGGCTACGAGTAGCAGAAGGAACTCTAAGGACATTACGAAGATGGAGAGATTTTTGTTTATGAGTTAAAAGAGAGGCCTGACCAACATGTGATATGTGCATACCTGCTCCACTGGCGGTGTGAACCTGATCATGACCACGGTATGGCTCCTGAACCGAGAGTTTGCCCATCTCACCCGTCAGATGATTCGTAGCGCCCGTGTCCATATACCAAGTCGGATCAATGGGATATGATGGAGTGTGGCCTGCTTGACGAGCAGGCTCGTGAGTGGCCAAGGCAGCTTGTTTCTCGTTGCCTTTGCCATTGTTGCCGACGCCGAGGAAGTCCTGCTTGAAGCGGCGATGACAACGGGAAGCAACGTGACCTGGAATGTTGCACAGTTGGCAGGGGAGCTGAACACCACATGAAGGGCAGAAAGCACACGAACGGCCACCCCCGGTCGGGGGGAAGGGGGCAGCGGCAGGCGACCGCGGAGCCTGTGAAGTCAGTGGTACTGATTTGCCCGCTGTAGATGACTTGAAGGGCTTCCCTTTTCCATGAGTGGCAGCGTTGGCAGCAATGAAACTCGGGTTGGTACGGCGGGACTTGACGCGCTGTTCCGTGGCAAGGAGGCGGGCATAGAGCTCACGGGGTTCAAGTGGAGTATCACGACCATTGATGTTCTCAGCAAGGTTATCATAGTCGTCGTCCAGGCCGTTCATGACGAAAGTGGTGAAATCCTCTTTGTGAAGCGGTTGACCAATGGAGGCCAAAGTGTCTGCGAGACGCGTCATCTTGCCGAAGTAGTCGGTAATGCTGAGGTCAAGAAGCTTGGTCTCACCCAGCTCCGTATGAAGAGTGTGAGCACGGGCCTGCTGCTGAGATGCGAAGCTGGTGTGAAGGGCAGACCACGCCTCCTGGGACATGGCAGTGAAGAGGACCAAGGAGGACACCGCCTCGGTGAGTGACGACTGGATCGCCGAAAGGATGGCCTGATCCTGAGCCACCCACGCATGGTATGTCGGGTGATGTGGTGGAGGACACGGCAAGGAACCGTCGACGTAACCCTCCAGGTAGCGACTGCGGAGAAGTGGCAGCACCTGTGCACGCCACGACAAATAATTGTCCGTCGTCAGCTTCACTGGGATTAGATGCGCGAAGTAGAACGGCGCACTGGCCACGGCATGATCAGCAAGAGGAGGCGACGTGTAGTAGCTCATGTGGGATGAACCACCAGATGCAGCCATGGCCGGAGGGTAGTAGCCGCCGTAGGGCAATGGCGGTGGCGGAGCCCTGTCCGACCCGGCGTTCGCGGCGCTAGGTGCAGCCGCATAGGGTTGCGGGTTTGAAGACGCGTAGGGCGCCGCTGTGACGGCGGCAGGAGGTGCAGCCGCAGCGGCCGCATAGGGCGAGGCGCCATACGCCGCGTTATACGCGGCACCGGGTGCAGGCGGCGCCCCGTAGTGGCCCCTCGACGGAGGAGCCGCCCCGTAGGGGCCGTAGGGCAGCGATCCGGCAGGGACAGGCGCCGCCCCGTAGGGGCCTGCTGGCGGCGGGGGAGCGGCCCCATAGGGCCCGTAGGTCGCCGATCCCATCCAGGGACCAGCGTACGAAGGATCTCCCGGGACCAGCGGAGGCGCGACCGGTGACGGCGTCGGTGGCTGGTCCGAGGAGGCGCCCACCATCGAGGACTGGCCGGTGTAGACCGAGACCGGGGGCGCGAGGAGAGGAACGGCGATGCAGGCGCCGTGACAGGGCCGGCGCGACGGCGGCGACGGAGTTCGGTGCGATCGCGGCGGCGGCGGCGACAGCGGAAGACATAGGACCGGTTAGGGTTGATACCATGTAAGACTTAGGTTTTTTGGAAACTGCACGACACCCGTTAAGGATGTGCCTATCTCATATATATAAGGGGTACACCAAGGTGTACGATACAATATACAAGACATATACAGAAGCTATATGTAAATACAGTCTAACAAAGTCAACTCAAGTGCTTGAACATCTGTGAAACAAAAATTGAAGTGCCTTGCTGGATTGGAAATTTGACTTCTCTACAAGAGCTAAGCCTGGGAGAAGTTGGTGAGGATTCCAACTTTGTGATAGAGCTGGGCAAGTTGACAGAGTTGAGGAAGCTCCACATTTCTAAAATGTTATATGTATATGGTGATAGCAGAATGAATAGTTGGGCCGAGTCTGTAGCCAAACTGATCAAGATCCAAGTCATAGACATTCACTCAGTTTGTGGATGGAGAGATTCCAGTGATGAAGAGAAACCCTGGGAACAGTATGCCCTCTCTCCACAACTCCATGTTCTACGCATGGCCTACATAGAACCTGGGCTGGTGGCAAGGATCAACCCCTCACTTCTTCCGAATCTGTCTCATTTAAAATTGTATGT
The DNA here is from genome assembly GCF_018294505.1 of Triticum aestivum. Lineage (NCBI taxonomy): Eukaryota > Viridiplantae > Streptophyta > Magnoliopsida > Poales > Poaceae > Triticum > Triticum aestivum. The sequence continues at coordinate 2,832,851 of NC_057814.1, read as the reverse complement.
ATTAAGTCCAGTTCGTATTAAGTCCAGAACTGGAGGTCTTCGGAAGTTTCCGCGAGCTTGTTTTCCTCCAGTTGGAAATGTCGTCTGCTCTCCACCATGAGACTAGCCACAGTGGGAGTAACTTCAGCAGTAACATCAAGTCCAACTCAGCAAATTTGCTTATGTGGCAATGAGTTAATGAGGAGAGAGGGAGTTGTAGTAACTTAGCTAGTTACTGTAACATCACATGTTCCAATGCAATATGAGTCTATAACATAATAAATAAAGCTTTGCATGTTACCATACTTATGTTACTATCCACTATAAAGGTAGTAACATAGTCTAGGGATATGTGTATGTTACTAGTATATGTTACTCTCCATTGTGGCTAGTCTGACACCATGGGCAGTGCAGGTGCCTTCCCCAAGCTGAGAGTCTTCAAGACAGTAGCAATGCTTGGCTCGTTTCAAGAGGGAGACATGCCGGTCCTTGAATATCTTGAGTTCAGCATCGTAGCACAGTCCAATGATGATGGCATTAGCTTTGATTTTGATTTTGGTAGCCTAGGGAACCTCCCATTGCTTCAGAAAGTCAGCATCTTGTTATGGGCCCCTCCTGCGGACCACGAGAATGCTAACAAAATGGTGTGGCGTGCAATGGATATGCTTCCCAACGATCTACTCACGGATATCTTAGCTCTGGATATAGAGGATTGGAGGTATCTAGACGCCTAGCCGTCTACTCGCGGGTCATCTTTTTCCAGCTAATAATCAGTATACTTATCTGCACCTGCGGGAATCAAGGTACGTACTCACGCCTAATAATCAGTATACTTATCGGGAAACGTTTATACCCGGTGCGCCGGCCGAACATTGGGCATGTCGCGCACGGGACATTCGATTGGGAGTCATCGTGTGGCCAGAACAGACCGTGACCCCGCCTTATCCCTTCGCTATGGTTGCCTTCTTCTTCCGCTCTCTCGCTCCCCAGCTGCTCCCCCGTCGTCCGAGCGCGCCCCGCGGCTCCCGTCGACTATGCGCCGGCGAGCTGCTACCAGAGGTGGCCGGAGATACGAGGCGGAGCGCGCGCCGGCGAGATCCACACCTCCTCTCTCCACGCGGCTCCCATCGCTAACCTCTCCCCATCTTCTCCGCTAACCCCGCGCCGTCCAAACCACGGCTGCTGCCGAGAATGCCATGGACGACCACCACACCTCCTCCCTCCCCCCATCCGCCCACTTCCCCCTCCCCCCTCTTCTAGATCTGCGGCGGCGGTCACACGGCCGTCGGCGTCACACATCTACCTGCAGGCGAGGCCTTACAGAACCTGCCGCAGACCCCCGTGTGTTGCAACCGCTAAAAAAAAAGCTTCAAGCTCTATATGAAAAGCTTCAACCGTATATACAGAAAGCTGCAAACCTTCAGCGCTATCGAGGGAAGCTACAACCGTCTACAGAAAATGCTACAACCTTTGACAAAAAAGCTTCAACTTAACGTTAGAGGAAGCTTTCACCCAGGCGCTGCTCAAAACGAAAAAAGTTTCAATCGTTTACAGAAAAGCTTCTACCGTAGAGGAAAAAAGCTTCAACCTTCGAGAGAGAGAAAGCTACAACCAAACTCTGCACAATCAGCGAAGTTGCAACCGTTCGACAGAGAAAGCTTTTGAAATCGTATGTGCAAAAAAAGTTTCAATCGTTTACAGAAAAGCTTCTACCACCGATGACGGGATTTGCTACAACCAATGGGGGCCATCCCACGGCGGTGGTGACCACGGCCTGACGGTGGTGCCCACGGCCCGACGCTGGTGCTGCAACCAGTTTGTTTTTTTTGCTACAACCAACTATTTTTTTTGCTACTAATGTCTTCGGATTTTGCTGGAAACAACCCATTTTTTTGCTACCGGCGTCTTGACTTTGCTGCAACCGGTGTCTGGTTTTGCTTCCACCGTATCATGTTTTTGCTGAAACCGGTGTTTTCATGTTTTTGGTTCCACCCTGTGCGAGTTTTTTGCTGGAACCGATGCCTCATTTTCTTTTTTTTTTGTTTCCATGGTGTGTTTGATTTGCTGGAATCGGCACTGGTTTTTGCTACCACCACTTTTTTGGTTGTAAGTGACGCGACTATGCCATTTTTGATGCTGCAACCGGCGACAAGGATGGCCGGCTGCATCGGAGTTGTGCCGCCGCACCGGAGCTGCGGTCGTCGCCATGGGGAGCTGCAACCGCGGGAGCAGGCTGCTGCATGCACGAAGACGGCGACGGCGACCAACAGCGACCGGCGACGAGGGCAGCGACGGCGACCTACAGCCACAGGCGACGAGGGCAGCGACGGCGACCGGGCGACCGGCGACGAGGGCAGCGACGGCCGGAGAACGTGCGGGCGGTTCTTCAAGGCCAGGCGCGTCGTGCGCTATTGGTTTGACGAAGACGCGGGCAAGAGGTAAACGAAGACGAAGATTAGATCGTAATCGAACGGTTATTAGTAGGCCTATCGGACGACTGCGGGCCGACCGGCCCAACAGTTGGGCCGGTGCACCGGCGCAGATCGCTGCCCATACTTATCTGCACCTTGTCTTGTTTTCTTGTCTTCCTAGACTAGATTAAATAGCAGGAATTGCCGATTGACTGTAAAAAAAGAAGCAATTACCACTCTGCACGCACAATATACATATATCTTTCTCAACATTTTATATAGTAACCATTGATACTCCACGTATACATTTTTTGAGAGTTACTCCATATATGCAGGCTGGCAGCGGTGTTAAGAAATCACCGCAGAAAAAGGAAAGATATCGGGAGGCTTCCGTTTGTTTGCTATATTAATTATCTATTCAACAAATGGAAAATGAAACCGCACAAAGCCAAAAAGAAGTGCTTTTAAGGGGCCCTGTAAACGCAAACGCGGATCCTCCTTTCGCCCCCGCCGCCGCTCCCGCGACGCGCCCCGCGAGCGCGTCACGGGAGGTTCCCCTCCGTCGCCGGCGCAAGACTCCCTCCTTGCTCACTCCTCCTCCTCGCCGCTGCCGGAGGGCGTCCGTCGGGCGAAGCCCGTGCAGCGCTGGCAGCGGCGGGGCTCTCTCCTTCCTCTCCTGGTCGGGATCTCGGTGGCACGGGCCGCCGCCCGTGGGGGAGCCGGGTCCGGCGGGGCCTCCTGCGGCGGAGACGTGCTGGGAGGCGGCGGTGCGACCCTGCGGCGGCGGCGGCGGGGGTTTGATCTTGCGCGGCCGATCTGGCCCCCTGGGAGCGGCGGGCGTTGCGGGTGGCGGCGGCCACTGCTGGAGAGGGCGTCTCCCCCTTGTCGACGGGGTTTGGCGCCGGCACTCGGTGCGCCGTCTTGGCCGTGCTGGGCGGCGAGTCGGCGGCGGGCTTGGATTTGATATGAAATTGGCGGCTTCACCATGCTTTTCCTCCTCTACTAGCCTGTCTGCGGGCTTCCTCCGGACGTCCTGCTCGGCTGGTTGGCGGAGCAATGGCGATGCGAGCTCTGGGTCGGGGGAAACCCTTGACCGGCGATGCCGGTCACGATGTTGGCGACGCTCGTGGCGCCGTTCTCCCTCCGGTGGGCGACATCGAGACCCTCTCCTCGCCTCCACCCCATGGTCCCGGGCGAAAGCCTAAAATCTCTTGATTGGGCGGCGACGGCGCATCGGCGTCGTTTTCTTCTTGAAGACGCTGCCTTGGGAGCCCAGGATGGTCAGGGGCTCGGCGCGGTGGTGGTTTGCCTGTTTCTGTCGTGTCCGTGCTCGGCAATGGTGGTGGGCTTCTTGGTCTTGGCCGGTGACGGGCGCGATGTATGGGTTCCTGTGAGAGGTGAGGTGGCCAGGGCTCGTCCTCTCCCCGGCAACATGTTGGCCAGTCCATCCGTGCTCGGGGGTGAGCTGTTCTGCCTCCTGACGGGTCGGCGTCCTTCGATCCAGGACGAGAGGGCAGGGGTGACCTCTTCGGAGGCAGCGGCGGAAGGTAGGACAACAGGGTTGGCCCTTGGGAGTTGATGGAGCGTGGCCTCCCTCCGGTGGCGAATTGCTCCCTTGTCGCGGTTGCGTCGATGGCATGATCGGAGGCTGTCACTTGTTGTTCCGTAGTGTGTGTATCCTTGTCGACTTTCTTTTCTCTTCTTTTCCTTCTTTGTTGTGGTGATGGTTGTAATGTGTGGTTGATGCTTTATATATAAAGCGGGGCGAAAGCCTTTTTCGGTAAAGGAAGTGCTTCTATTGCCAACTTCTCTTTTTTAGTAGAAGAAAGAGTTTCCAAAAAAAAATGCTTGTTTGTTTTACTGCCTTTTGAAGTAAAAGAAAATGAAAATTACAAAAAAAATGTTTCTCTGCCTTTTGTAGTAATGGGAAAAAATCACACAAAAAAAGGTTTTTTTGAGGATCGAGTAGTCTGTTGCTCTGTTGTTCACTCAGAAAAAAAATTCTAAAAGAGGGTCTTGGGGTTTCGTTACAATTTATTTGGTGTGTGTCGTTTGGGTTTGTATCTTTGGTCTTGGTTTTGGAGATCGTGCGCGCGTGTGTGTGTCTTGTTCTTTGGGTTTTGGTTTTTGGTTTAGTCGGGTTCGATGTGTATATTGGTGTGTGTGGAGTGGGGGTGTAACTCCGCCTATGCAAAGATGATGGTACGCTTCATGTTGCATAGCCGGTCTCAAGCCCGGAAAAAGGAGGAGGGGCCAAACTCTGTTTATTATGAAATTGTGTGACCATCTTATCTTCTTATACTTGATTGTACCCATTACCTGTAGCATTTGCAGAACCAGAGTATGCAGCTGGTTTTTGGCATTTCCCCTTTTGCCTCTTAGAGTTCCATTTCCATTTAGTGTTGTTTTTCCTCAGGGTGCAGCCATCCATACCCATCTCACTTTTGTAAAGATCTAACGGGAGAAAGAAGTATCAGGTATGTCATGTTTATGTAATAATTTTTTTGATGTAAAGGTGAGGAGTCAATACCTTATGTCTGTAGCTTGATTCATGATTTCAGATCTGGATTGACAAACTGAGGCTCTGGCTGAAAGAGCACAACTTATGCACAGAATTCACTGTTGCTGATCGAAAACAACTCTTGGGGTAACCTTAAGCCAGACCAATTACAAAATGCAGATCTTCCTATTTGGATTGCTGCACAAAGGGCAGTCTCTCGTTATGACCTGTTGGTCCTCGTGGCAGACTCCTGCGAAGAGTGCTTACATGGACAGGATTAATTCCATCTTTGCCCGAAACAACAATGAAATCTGATACTGAAACGAAACTATCTGAAGGCTATGCGAGGTTAGATTCCGAGTAGATGCTGGTTACCTTCTGCTATTTTAGGTTAGATTCCGAGTAGACAGCCTACACACTGAAGAATTTCATATTCTGTACCGAACCACAGTTGAAGAACCTTAGACTTGCATCGCTTTTCCAGGATTTAATGCCTGGGTGGACAGAACTGTAACGGCTTCAGCCCCATGACCGATGCGCGCGGCACCTCCACATCCCTCCTCTCCGGCCGCGGCCGCCCCCCGGCGCTCCTGCCCATGCTCACGGGGAGAGGAGACCGCGGTCGCTTAAGCCCCCAGCGCGAAGGTGGGCAGAGAAGAGCGGGGAGGCGCCAAGGGAGAATAAGGAATAGAGCGGCGGCGGCGTGGAGCTGTGGTGGAGGGCGACGGCATTGGTCTCTGCCCCTTTCTTCGAGTGAGGCTGGTCGTAATGGGAGTATCATAAGTTAGTATCATGCATATGATAATAGTGTATCATAGATTAGTATCATATGTAGTCTTATTTATTGTCATGCATGACACATAGTAGTATAGAATTAATTATGATACGGTATCATAATATGATACTCAACCATCTCTTTCCTCATTTAATTCTATGCCACATCATCAAATTGCCAGTTGGCATGCATGATAGTAGATATGATACTCCCATAACAACCAGCATGAGGGAGAGAGAAGCCGAGCCAGCGTGGTGTCATCCGGCCGCCGGCCCATTTCCACATCTGCGCTCAGTTGGGCCGACGGCCCATCGTTCCCGCTAAGCCAGCCATTTTTTCTCACCAGCATCCCGCGTTCTGGGCCCATTTTGTTTGTGCACTTTTTTATCCAGCGGACATGAGTACATGAGTACGTTCTGTGATCGAAGATGCTGTGGAATTTATTTATTTTTGTGAAAGGTCCAGCAATTGCTGGGTATTTCAGTTCAATTAGCAAGAAGCAGTGAGAAAAACAAAGTTTGGCGGGGGTCCAAGGACCAGAACAGAGAAAAAGGAAAAGGAAAAAAATGGTCTAGGCCATGGCAAAACAAGCTGCCTGCCCTAACAACATTTTCTACTTTTTCACAATGGAACCCCGAAAGGGGCTCTGTAAGCATTTTGCTCCAGCTAGTCTCCACATTTCAATTGAATTGCTGCATGTGATGTTGTCTTCTTCTTGAACGTGCATTGGTTTTGCTCTTGCCACAACTCCCAGCATGCATGTTAATAGCAGTAGAGTCCTTGCTCCCTTCCTCCTGGCTGGCACGACCTCGTTTATGATCCCACTCACATTTTCTAGCGGCTGCTCTAGAGCAGCCCCTCCAGGCTTCCTTGGGGGTGAAACTAGAGCAGCCCCTCCAGGCTCCCACCTGCCGCCAAACCTCCCTCACCGTCGGGCAGCACCAGAAAATGTGTTGAGCTGTTTCCAGGTTTCGGATGTAGAGCTGGCAAAAATAGTTGTTCGGCCATCCCCAGCGTTGGAGTCTGTCGTTGCACCATAGGCGGTTTTGTAGCCAAAGCCAGGCTTGATCTTT
>NC_057814.1:2809463-2825735 GCF_018294505.1 Triticum aestivum | reverse complement strand
CCAAGTCTTCCAGATGATGTGGTCAAAGTTAGACCCGTGCCTGCCTTGGAACTGCATCCTATAGGCCGAGCGCGCGGTGTATTCTCCCTTTGCCTCTTGGTTCCAGTAGATATTGTCCTTGATGCTTGTGTTGAGTGTGATATTGGCCTATGCTGTGGAAAGTGAAAGGGCTTGTCTAAGATCTACTCCCTCCGTCCGGACTTATTTACGTCCACTTGAGTGACAAATAATTTCGGACGGAGGTAATACTACTTATCTAGGAGTATATTATATGTTGAATGTCCATGCAAAACAAGAGAAGGATATTTTTCTGAATCTCCAACCTTGAGGCAAAGGATTGAAATGCGTAAATTATACAACGGCCATCAGTGCCCGCTTGTGGTGAGATGCAGGCAATTTTCTAAACAAATTTAAATTTTTATGAGGCTGATCTCAACATTTTTTTTTGGAATTTCATGCAAAGTACTCCTTTCAGTCCTTTGCCACAAGCAACTACATACAAGTCTTCTGGTGAATTTACGCACAAATTCAGATCCCGTAAATTCCAACTTTTCTGCACATCACATGGTAAAGACCCGGAGACACTGAGATTTGTATGTGCAAATAGAAACTTCCTTTGAACAAGTCTTGAAATGCCGACACTTAGATGGTGTCCACACAAATTCCAGTAGCTGGGTTGTCCATCATAGTCTTTACTATCTGAGCTATAAAGACTCTAGGTAGCCCGTAGACACTCATCCCCTCATCACAAAGGAAAAGGAAGCATTGTTACACTCAATTATCAACCCACAGCCCAGCTGCTAATATTGAGCTAACATATTTTATTGACCTAAACAGCAGCTAGCTGTTTCATATCGTGTCACCACGTCTTGTTTTCTTTTCAGAATGGTTTACCTATTACAGCCTTGGTTTTATTCGATGGTTGATATTTCACAAAAAGATTACTCCACGGCAAAAGCCAAAAACCAAAAAGATTTCTGCCGATGTCATATGTTCATACGTGGCAAAATGAGTGATGATGGAGGCGTGTAGGCGATGTGCAAACGCCCACTTTTCCAAAAAAATATTACTCCACGGCCTCTCGGACTCCTACAAATACTTCCCGCGATAGCTGGAGTAAAATTTCCTTCACGTGCATGTTGCCGCCTGGCGTCTCGCATGAAGCCTCCGTCAAGTACTCCCTCGATGTTAAATTCGGCCTCGCCGATGTACTGCCTCACAAGAATTAAAAGGCGACCAAGCTCGCGTACGGATCCTTGCTTCTACTACCACGGGCGGCAGCTCTGGAGCGGATATCTCGAACCGGAGGTTGCATCTGTAGTGGGTGCACCGACGCCACGCCTTCGTAGCTCTCGAGGATCCACGCGGGGGGAGGGGGGCACTAGGCCACCACGCGCACAATGTTCTTCGCGAGTAAATTGCATAAAACCACCATTTTAAGAGCTAGGTTTGCGAAAAATATTAGAATACACTTTCTCTACAGGAAGCATCACATCTTGTGTAATGGTTTTGCAAAAACCACTGATCGGCGGATCCGGCTATGTTAAGTGAGATTATGACAGATGGGCCCCATTTTTGCCTCTGTGGCCTAACATTTGGTTTTTTAGAAAAGGAGGATGACCCCCGGCCTCTGCATCTGGGCGATGCATACGGCCACTTTATTAATTATTCTCACAAGACCTTACAAAGTCATACAACAGTAAGACTAAAGCCGCCGTCTAAACAACAAACTGTCGCTACACATATCCAGTTGATGAAGGGGCGCAGATAGTCTGGGCCTAATACCAAACAGACATCGCAGCCAAGACTAACATCTAAGACCTGAGACCCCAACCTAGCCACTTGCCGGGTCTGGGGCACACACTGGTCCGGCGTGCTCTCAAAGGCCGCCGCCGCCAACTGCCACCGCTCCATCTTCAGAACTGTACTGATGCATCAACCTTGCTCGGTCAGCCTAACATTTGGTGACAAATCAATTTTAGTATAAATTTACAAATTAGTCCACAGATTTTGCGCAGACATCCCTGTATCAAAAAGAAAAAAAGCAATCACGTCCTCCTTCCTCTCTCTTTCCCCAGCAGGCGAGCACCTCGCCCTTCAACCTCCTTGCCGACCAGCCTGTGCCGCACATGTGCACGGGCGCGAGCAGCGGCGGCTGCCGCCGCACACAGGCGTGAGCAGTGAAGTACACACGCGCGCACCGGAATAGCTGGAGGTGAACTGGAGCGAGCACCGCGGCCGCCGCGCACAGGCGCGAGTAGGGAGGAAGTCAGGCGCGCACCGGAGCAAGCAGCGGCGGCGGAGCTCCCACACCCCCACCCCCTCGTATTCCCGCCACGGCCGCTGTCCTCCCAAGCTCGAGATTGATCCAGAGAGACAGGGGAAGCAATGCGGCGATGGCACGGGTGGAGCAGGGCGGCGGGCACGGGCAGAGCTGGGCGGCGGGCGCGCGGCCGGGCAGGGGCGGGCGTGCGGTCGGACAGGGGCATGCACGGCCGGGCAAGGAGGTGAGCGCGGCCAGGCAAGGGCGCGCGTGGCCGGCAGGGCAAGGGCGGGAGCACGGCGGCGCTGACTATGGTCGCTGGACAGGGAAGGCCCTGGGCGGCACAGGATATCCGGACTGTTCCAAGCACTGCAGCATTTGTGGAAGATCCAACTTGGCAAACTATGCATTCTGAAGATTGCAGTGGATGTACTGTCCGTAGAAGAAGTTGATATTCTTAGCGGGTGGCCGAGCATTTGTGCAAGAATGGGGTAGCCGAGCACTGGCTCTATCCTCTCTTGCAACAATCCCTAAGAGTGGGAGGCTTAGAGCATCTCCAGCCGCGTCCCCAAAACGGCCTCCCCAAGCGATATTTTTTCGCAGGCGCCGAAAAACGGTCCAGTCGCGTCTCCAGAAGCCTTTTTTCGCCAGCTTGGTCCAAAATCAGCGCCGGCGGACCCAGACCGAACCCGACGCGCCGGGGGGCGATCGGGGGCGCCGGGGCGAGCGTTTTGGCGCGAAGCAGCCGCGGGCCCGCCGAGTCAGCGAGACGGCCGCTTCGTCGACCTCATCGCATCGGTTCCCGCGGGAATCAATGGGCTGCGGCGCTGCCGCGCCGGTTAGCCTCCATTGATGCCTCACGGGCGGTGCAGTGAAGACGCCGCCGACGCGCGTCCGCTCGCATGCGCCACGCGTCCGCCCGCATGCCGCCCCCGCTTCGGCTATAAAAGCCGCCCTCCCCGCCGGTGAGCGCCACACCCTCCCCTCTCCCCTCCCGCGGTAGCCTTCTTCCACCGCCGACGAGCTCTCCCACCACTCACTTCCACCGCCGACGAGCGAAATGGCCGAGAGATACCCAGGCGGCGGCGCAGCGGCGAATGGCTTCGGTCGCCGACACCTCCAGGAGCCGGAGGCGCTCCTTCTGTACGAGGCCGAGTACCCGGCGCCCCCGACATGCGCGTGCCGGGGGCGTGGAGGCTGAGAGCCGGCGGCGTCCCGGTGCTGCCCGTCCCCGTAGGAGCCGCACGGCAGGTGGAGATCGCCCGCATCCGCTCCTCGCTGACAGAGGAGCAGCGGAACGAGCCGTGGTACGCGCCCGACAGCGAAACGCTATGGACGCTCTACTTCGAACGCTGCCGCGAGGAGCAGATCGCCTCCGTCAACGGCGCCATACCCCGCGGCCGCCTGAACTCCGAAGGACGGCGCGAGTGGTGGGGCGTCCCCGGCCGCACACTCGACGCCGTCCTCAACCACATCGAGACCGGCAATGTGCCGCGGCTGGAGTACCCAACGCGCCCCTCCTTCTCTTGCCGCCGCGGTAGTTTCTGGATACCGCGGCGAATGGAGCCGGGGTCGTCCTCCTCGTCGGGCTCCGGCTCGCCGGCCATCCGCCCCGTCAAGCCCGAGCCGGAGGAGACACCACTCGGGCGCCGCGCGCGGAGCGGCGCCCTCATCAACAACGAGCCGTCGCCTGTGACGGCACCGACAAGGCGCTCCCTTCGCCTTGTCCGGCCGAAGCCCGAGCCGGACACGCCCCCCGTGAAGCCGGACACGCCGCCCGTGAAGCCGGAGCACGCCGGCATGGTGGCCCCCGACGACGAGTCCGCCCTCAAATGGGCGAGGGAGGACTAAATCCGCGAGCAGGTGCGCCGCCAGCGTCGGGCGTACCTGGAGACCCAGGCCCACAGCCGCGCCGAGGCCCGTCGTCGCCGCGCCGAGGAGGGCGTTATCGTCATCGACAGCGACGACGAGGTCGAGGCCGGGCCGTCATGCGCTGTCGGCGACCCGGGCGAGGGGTGCAGTAGGGACGCCGCGGGCGAGGCGCGCGACGACGATGACGACGACGACGACGGCATCGGCATGTAGACGGCGGCGGCGGCGACGATGGCGGCAGCGGCTAGGCGTTTTAGTTCGTTTTTAATGCATGTTTTAAAGTTTTTTACAAATTTCAAGTAAGTTTCGCCGAGTTCGTGCAAAAGTCGCCGAATTTGCATATATTTTGTACGCAACATCGCCAAACCCGGGGCGACCCGTGGGCCGACGACTAGGAGCTAGGTCGCCCCCACGCGCCAAACTAGCGCCGGCTCGTCCCCAAGGGGCTCTTTTTCGGCGCCGGGGGGGGGCCGAATCGGCTGGAGATGCTCTTATGACCCGTCCACTGGGCGCTGGATCCATGTGCCCAAGATACCACCGGTTGAAAGCGGAATCTGGGATTCGCTTGCTGTAGGAACCGAGCTGCTGGTGTTTGGGGTCCGCGGAAGGGTTGCCTTGAGATATAGCATCCTTACCAATTCATGGACATGGCTGGCTGATGCTGATACGATGAACACCCCACGGTACTTCTTTGGGTCAGCAAGTGTCGGTGAAAAGGCATATGTCGCGGGAGGCGTCGATTCTTCGTTTCAGGCATTGAGCTGCGCAGAGATGTATGACTCGGAGACACATACTTGGACACCCCTTCCCAGCATGAATAGGGCTAGGAGAAAATGTTCTGGTGCGTTCATGGACGGCAAGTTCTATGTGATCGGTGGTATTAGCAGTAGAAGGGAGCTATTGACATGTGGTGAGGAGTATGACTTGAACCGGCGGTCATGGAGGGTCATCCACAACATGTCTCAGGGGCTCAACCAGACATACCTGGGAGCTCCTCTGCTCCTTGCAGTTGTGAAGAATGAGCTTTATGCTGCAGATTACAGTGAGAATAATGGTTTGAAGCAGTATGATAAGATGGACAACAAGTGGATCACTCTTGGAAAATTGCCTGTACTGTCTACAAAAGAAGGCTGGGACATGGGTTTCCGAGCGTGTGGTGACCGGCTGATTGTTATTGGGCGTCCAAACAATTCTAGTGACGAAAAGGTGGTTGAGCTTCATTCATGGACCCCGGATGGGCAACCACCTCTGTGGAATTTGGTTGCCACACGGCCATTCTTGGGCGGATTTTTTAAATGCGCGGTGATGGGTTGCTGAGCAGTCAGTCCACAGAATAAATGCCGAATGCAGTGGGTGTTGAGGAATGGATGAAGATTTCTGCCCAGTTTCAGACCTTAGTTTGTACTGAGCGGGTATTCAGGATGCAACCCTTGAATCCTGAAACTGCTGGTTTCCACATGTCTTTTCACTGTTGATGATTCTTATTTGGCTCCTGCAACAAAGGCATGTCTTTTCTGTTATCAACAAGGTGCATGCCTTTTTTAACCAGTTTCCTCCATGATATGCTTTTATTCAGCTGTGTGGTTATCAGAATCTGAATGGTAATGATATGCTGTTTTGCTGGTTGTGAATATTTCCTGTTTATAATGTGCTACGAGATTAACCTTGATACCTTCAATAAATTATTTTAGTTTTAGTTGCGAACTTGTTCTGGTCAATTTGTGGGGTTGTTTGACTGACCTTGTGTTTCTGTTCATATTTCCATGCAGGAATGTCTGACTGGGCACTTCATTCTCAAGTCTAAATGTCCTGTGAGCACTGATGCTATGAAAAGAGAAGACATGAATGAGTTTGGAGGAAGTGCTAGTTTTTTTAGTTGCTAGCATGCTGTGATTTATTATTTCAATTTGGATTCCAGAAATGTCACTATGTCCCAACTTTATCTGTACCGTACCGTGTTACTATCTGTCATTTTTGAACATCAAGTTCAGTCTCTAGCTTGCCTTCTTTTCTGTTGAAGATTTTTCAATCTCTGAATAAGGAAAACAAATTGGAAAGATGCACATGTGTATCATTTCCTATTGACTCAGATGAATATGATCGAGTACCTTCTCGAGATGGTTGCGTAGATTTCATCTTACACAGACCATTGTGATGTGTCACAAGATATGGCAAGGTTCAGATGTATTTCTTTCCCGATGCATTTGCTTTGCATTTGGTTCCTACAAGAGAGTTTGGATTAGGTAATTAGCTGTTTCCTCAGTATTTGTCCGACGTCTAAGAAGATCTCAGACAAGACCTGCCTCTGCCTGTAACCATTTTCGGCCTTTCTGTTCAGTCTTCAGGATAACTATGTATAGCGCCATTGTCTATTTTGTGGTCTGCACTCAGTTAGCTGCATTTCTTGTGAGTGGTGACTCTTATGACATTGTGATGGTGTATAAGATAATCTTCAGTCAACTGTTTTGAGATGGTACGCCGTAGGACTGAATAGAACGTGTATTCTCCTTGCCAAAGAGAGAGAGAGAGAGAGAGAGAGAGAGAGAGAGAGAGAGAGAGAGGAGAGGATAGATAGAAGCCGCCATAACTGTGAGGAGGCAGCATCTCCGTCTGTCCCAAAGAAGAGTCGACGTGACGCCTGAAACCTGAAGCTACAGGCAAGTGTTCAGTTCAGAGTTGAGACTTGAGAAAACAGAGCAAAAGCTAGCGACAGGCAAGCATAATTGCCGTTTGTATCTATATGTATCAGTACTGATTGCCAATCTTTGTCCAGCACGGGAGCATGAGTTTTTTCTCATGCATGCACGTCAATTTGGTGGGCTATATATATATGTGCCGTAACAGAGCGCACCATGTAATGTATGTTAATGTTGTTGGACACAATGTATATTTGGTTCCGGCCGACTTTGACGTGCCTGAATTTCAGACCTTTCACCATCTGCATGTTGCTGACAATGTTATACTACTATGTTTCTACAATTTGTTCACCTTATGTCTGAACTAAATTATCCGAATTGAATCCTGTATAAAAGTGACTGTATGCACAATAGCACGGAGAGATTGGCAACCTTTTGCCTGAACTAGAAATTGGCAATTGGATGTGTGAAAAAACAAATGCAGACCCCCAGCGTCTCCATCTTCCTCCTTAGCACAGGACGGACAGAGATGCCGTCCTCTCACAGCAGACTGTATTGCGATCGTAAACCCCACCTAAATCTCGAAAGAATCAGAAACCCTAGCTTCTAGCTACATATCCAACACTTACTTACATATCAAGCCGCGATGAGGACAATTGGGCTGGAATTTAATTGCTCTGTTCCAGGCAACTGTCCCATACAAGTCTTACCGCTTTTCCCCCAAAGAAAAACACCAAGTAGTGAAGTACTAAACTGCGAAACACAACATTTGCACTTGAGGTAGTTTTACAGAGTATATAGTGTGACATTTACTCATACTTCCATACGCAAATGTGTGGCCGACGAGCTACGCGTCTATGTATTTCATTCAGAGCAGCTGAATTACTCGGGCTTCCCTCTGAACCTGAACATTCTTCAACACACACAAGACAGAGAGCAAGACTGAATTTGTTACTCTTTCCCCTGCTGAACAGGACACAATCTCATCCATTTCATGCAACTGTGACGATACTCTTTTCAGCTTCCTGAAGAAGAACGGATTCACTCTTTGCCACATGTAAAAACGCTGTTCCAACTCCACAGGGATCAGAGGATCCACCGACTCTGAAATAACTACACCAGTTTCAGACCACATCTCAAAATATGAGCAATCACCCTCACTCGGGTAAGGTCGTTTATAAATCATTGTGGTCTTCGGACGGGCGTGCTGATCAAGGAGGTGGTGGTGCCTCAGTCACCTCCTCCAGGCCAGCTGTTCCCTCATGCAGTGGGTGCACAGGCAACTGTCTGGGCCTCATTTTGAAGTCTGAAGTTTCTATGAGCACTGCTGGTACAGAAAGATAAGGCGCGCACGGGTTCAGTACAAAGTGCCCGGTGAAACATCTGAACGCCCTTTGACTTGCTAGCTGTTGTAATTTTGGTGTGCATTTTGAGTTCTGATGCTCCGGATGGTACTCTGGTGATCTTTGTCACTCAGCTCGTCTGTGCCGTCACATGTTACTACCTTTTACTTTGGGAGCAGGGAAAACATCAAGTTCAGTCTCGCTTCTGACTGGCATAATGCTTTCTTATCCTGCCAAGTTTGAAGTCCATATGTTGCTTTCTAATCCTCTTTTGCATCCACAAGGTGGGATCCAGAACAATATGTTACAAGTTACCACCACCGGTCCTTTGCCTCTATATCTGTAGTCCGTGATAAAGCAACAGATGCAGCCAAGAAAAAGCAAAAAAGAAAAGGCTGCTAAAGTGCCCAAGCAAGGAACCATGCATGGAGATAAAGAGAATGCTTTGCTTTGGGTAGAGAAAGCAAAGCGATGCACCCATCTATCTGCAAGCAACAATTTGCTTTCCTTTCCTGAGACTGAGAGCTAGCTGAGCTCTGCTGCCACCGACCGACGTGAGTGAAAAATCATCTTGGATTTCGATCGAGCAAGGTGAGCTCAGGTGACGCATCTCTTCATCTGACACATTTATTTCTCTGTACACAATGCATAGGCATGCATGTATGATTTGCATGCCTCTCGTTTTGCATGCAGTGTGAGATCAGCGACATTTGTGGGCCGGGAGCGGAGTATTGGTCTAATCTGCAGGCGATGGGTTAGATGTATATCCGGCAGCCATGTTTTTCATCCTCGATGTCTTGATATCTTCATCTGGGGCTGGATGTATTTCTTTCTTGGATTATTTTCTTCCTCCTGTCCTCCTCGACTACAGGACTACTAACTCAAGGTACTGCAGCTGGAAACCTAAATGCATCCCGTATACAAACGAAGTAGCTTATTATTTAATTCTGTTTTTGCAGTGTCAGATCAACATCTGTGGTGTGGCTGACATGGTTTTCTTTTGCTGCTGGTAGCACTACTAGTTACTTCTTTCTTTGGAGAACAATCAAATGGATCATCCAATAGAACTGGTTAGTGCATCTGATCTCTCCTTACTAACCTCACGTGATGCCTACTGACATGGGAGTTGTTGTTTGTTCAGAACTTGATCTTGTTAGCATGTGCACAACAGTGGTAATCTGCCCCAAGGCTACGCTAGGACATCTAACATCCAGCATTGCAGAACTGCACCTGTTTTTTTTTCAATGTTTTAAATAGCGGGCTCACATTGCATGAGTACCAAATAGCGGTGGTTCTCCAAATCAGCTATAGTGGGGGTATAGCCCGGCTATTAGCGTACTATTGTACATGAGTACCATTTAGCGGCACCTTGCTCAAAAAGCTATAGCGAGGCTAATAGCTGGCTATTTAAAACTATGGTTTTGTTTTATTTCATTCTAAGCTACACAGAGCACAAACTCTCCAACACTTTTAGAAGTCATATCTACCATTCTTTCATTGCTACAGGAGGTACATGACTTTGATGACGCCCCGAGAAAGCTGTTGGATCTTATGCTGCGCTTAGAGTCAAATAAAGGAGCTAAGTCATTCTTCTTTGGTGGCTGGCTCGGCTGTGGTGTTGGAGCCTCTGCTGTTCTCAAAGCCACATCTGAACTCCTGAAATCTGAAAGAAGTGATCCTGACATGACAGAGCATTTTGACAAAATTATCCATGTAGACTGCTCTATGTGGAAAAATAGGAGAACTATGCAGAGGGCAATCGCGGAGGAGTTAAACCTTCACCGTTTGATGCACATGTTTGATAAGCAGGATGAGGATGATGATTTTAGAGGTATAGACGTGAGCTCTAGAGTGGAGATACCAAGTATCGGAAGAGAGATCAATGCGTCTCTAAGAAATGAAAGGTTCCTGCTGATTTTTCACTATGGGGGAGAAGAAGATATTGATTTGACAGAGTGTGGCATTCCTAATCCTGATTTTGGAACCTATGCCTTAGGATTACTTTTATGGACCAATTATGGAAGATTTCAGCTCTCGGAGAGAAAAGAGAAGGTAAACTCAAGTCCTTCTTATTTTAAAACAATTTATTTATGTCCCAATGAGGATGACCACTCGGAGCAGCTATTGTATCGTTTATTGCATGAAGAAGCTACTGAAGTGATTGGTTATACTGGCATGGATGATATCAAACCATCAATAGTCTTGGATTGTTTCTTGTATTCACTATTCCTCACAGGGCTACTACATAAAAAACCTATCAGTGTTGACTATGACTGGGATACACATGCTTGCAACTACTGGATATGTGATGACATCCTTCAAGGGGAAAAATCATGTGAGGTTGGCAATGCATTGTATGGAGTGATACAATTGTTGTGCAATCCATCCAAGAAAACAAAAAGATTGGCAGAACATTTCGGTCAACGAAGAGATCTATTTAAGCGTTGGATTTCAATCTCTTCCAACCAACTAGGAGAAAAAGATATCTCAGCTGGTCCTGTCAATGCATCATCATATTTTGTAACATTTGGGGGAGATGGTAAACTACAAATACCAAATGGTCTATTTCAACTAGCCAACAACCTCCGCGTGCTAAAATTGTGCAATTGCAGCTTTAATTTTCCATCCCCTCCTTTCATATGCTGCCACAACCTAAAATTTCTTTGGCTTGACCATTGCACAAACACTGGGGAGGAGCAAGGTGGAGCTCCATGTTTCCCAAACATGTCGGTGCTTGACATACGCTTCACAGATTTTGCCCTGTTGGCCTATATGATAGAGCTAATGACCAATCTCAAGGAGGTAAATACCATGGGCGTCTCTTGGAGAACTGTAAGTCATGCATGGAAAAAGCTACAAAATCTTCACAAGCTCCGGGTGACCGAATCCTTAGATGTGATCACAGTGGAGACATGCTCTTCGGTGGATATGATGAATCTGGAGCTCCTTGACTTGTCAGGTAACATTCATATGGAATCATTGCCAGAAATATCATCAGCGGAAAACTTGAAGGTTCTTATCCTTGATGGTTGTTCTAGCTTGGAGCATGTTGCAATCGAAGGAGCCCCTCCATCACTCGAGAGTTTTAGCTTTGATGGTTATGGCCCGGCAGAGAAATGGACACATCCCATAGAACTGCCAAAAAGGGAACTGCGTCCCAAGTCTTATCTTTCTATAGTTCAAGAAGCCAAGGTGAGAAGGATCTCCCTAAAGGGTTGTGCTCAATTGCGCAACATTTTCTTTCGTGCATTGCCCAATCTTGAGGAGCTGGACCTCTCTGACACATCCATTGAAACTCTTGATCTCCGTGCAATGGATGTCCCACGGCTCAAGAAGCTATTCTTGCTAGGTTGTGAGCAACTCTGTAGCCTACTTTGGAATGAAGGAAACCGTTCATTGAGAGTTCTACATGTAGACACTCGGGGGAAGACTAGATCAACGATCTACCATGGAGAACAGATGCCCTCTTCCCTGGAGGAAGTTATGGCTTTTATAGAGGGAAGGTTCCTTTTGTCCGCCATAATGGGACTCTCTCGGATTACTTGGCCTGACTCCAAGATACACATCCATATATCTTCTAAGATCCATAACCGGGTCAACATCACCAAAAGTATGGAGGACATTGGGCCTATCCAAGAGGGTATGGTTCCTATAGGGCTCT
Source organism: Triticum aestivum (assembly GCF_018294505.1). Taxonomy (NCBI): domain Eukaryota; kingdom Viridiplantae; phylum Streptophyta; class Magnoliopsida; order Poales; family Poaceae; genus Triticum; species Triticum aestivum. Next base: position 2,813,960 of record NC_057814.1, on the reverse strand, counting down.
TCTTACCTTATAGTGATATTGTCCTTAGCAAGGATGTTGTCACGCGCTCGTTCTTGGTATGGGACAGACGACAACTTTATCCTTTGGGCATGCATATCGAGATTGGTGAAGGGAGCCACCACTTAGAGAGTATAAATGATAAAGAATTTCGCGAAGGTTTGACTCAAGTTAAATCATTGCATGTGCATGACAATATATCAATCACAGTTATCCTTCCGGCGGGATCAAGATATTGGAACCATCTAGAATGGTGCCATGTTGAGAGGTGCCCCAAGCTGCACACTTTATTCCCTTGTTGGGGTAAATATAGGGGCTTTGAGTCACTAAGGATATTTTCTGCAGTTGATCTCCCGATGGTCCATTGCATCTGGGATAGAGTCACTTCATATAAGTACTACTACAACTTTGATAACTTACAACACATATACTTGCATAACTGTCCTAGGCTGGTGTTCGTCCACTATATTCGCTTCGCATTGTATAATTTGGAGACCATTCAGATTGCGCACTGCCCTAATCTCCAACATATTTTCCCACTGGACGACAAACATTTCCCTCCAAAGAGATATTCTAGTGTCAGATTCAACAAGCTGAAGCACATCAAGCTATACCATCTGCACAAGCTAGAACAGATATGTGATGCCACAGTTATGTGGGCTCCGGCGTTGGAGACGGTCAGCCTCAGGGACTGTTGGGGCCTGAGGCGGCTACCAGTGGCATCACGTTATGGTCCTAAGCCGGTGGTGGATTGTGAGAAGGACTGGTGGGACATGCTCGAATGGGACAACTTTTGGGATCATGACCCGTCGCTCTTCGAAACACGCCACTCGTCCTACTACAAGAATGCCCTCCCGAGAGTCTCTGTTCTAAGGTAAGGTTCGTTCGGCATGGATTTATTTTGTTGGATGCGCAAGTAGATTGAGCAAGTGTAATTGATGTACTATGTGACTAATGTTTTGGGTTTCCATTCTTTGTGTCCTAGGTAATCTGGAGCATGCAAAGGGAGGTCGACCGGCTTACATGGACCATGCATGAGCCTATTGGCGTTACAATCAAGTCGTGACCTCTCTCGCAGCTTGATCTCGGAAGTGCTTCATTTCCCATTGACTGTCTGTTTTGCAATCATGTGTGTTTGTCACAAGTTCCATCTGCAGAATGATGAGGGTGTTGCTGCGCATGGAGGAATAAATAAATGGTGTGCTTTCTTCACCAAGCTATATATACACCTCATGTGGGTATGTGCTTGATTGGATTGGTGTGTCACGCAAGCAAGCGGCATTGGATGGCTTGCTTCATTTGTTTCTCCAGCTCAAGCTTTGGTGTTCACGATCATGGAGCTGGCTGGCTATCGTGTTGGTTTGTAATAAAGGAGTTTGTTTGTGCCCAGCCGTGCAACAATATATGAAGCTAGCACGGATATGTGTGTGTGTGCGCGCGTGTGTGTGATTTTTGAACCATATATATAAAACTGAGCTTGATTTGAACAAGAAATGGTACACTGTCATGAGTGAGTACTCTGTTAATTACGCCAATCGATATGAGTTCTGGAGCGGAGGTAGCGTGAGGAGGCAGCATCTCTATCCGTGCCACGATCGGGAGGAGCAAAAGCATTCAGATTGTCGGGGCCCTAGGTCGATCTGACACCCAAAACATGAAGCTACAGGCAAGAATTCAGATTTGAGAAAACAGAGCAAAAGCAGAGGAAAGCTAGGTACAGGCAAACATTCAGAGTGCAGAACAACAGAGGAAAGCAGAGGAAGTTCAGGTTATGCCGCTAGGTAAAGACAGAATTAACAGCTTCATCATCAAGGGATCGCGCGCAGGTCACGGTCGACATTCCTGCTGAGGATTGTAGAGATCCTGAATACATAAATTCAGAAACAAGCACATTCGGTTTGACTTATCATACTTTCTGCCCGTGCCTCCTCTGCAAGTCTGAATTTTCTGCTCAGATTGTTCAGATTTGGTTCACCAATCTGAGCCTTTTGTTTGGCAGGCTGCGCGTCCTTTTTGCAAAAAAACATGTTTAGTGTTTGTATTCTGCGAAACGATGCTGAAAGAAACACACAGAAAGGAAAAACGGACGCATTGCTCTGTTCCCTCTCGCGTCGCCCCGCGCGCGGCCGAGAGGGAACCCTAGCCGCCGCCGCTGCCGGGTCTCCCCCCTCTACTCTCCTTTCCCTCTCCGCCGCCCGAGGGCGCGGCCCGGCGAAGCCCGGTCGTCGCCGCCGGCGGCGGGGTTCCTCGTCTCCTCGCGCGGCGGCTTCGGCGCGGGATGCGGCGGCCGGTCGGGGACGCAGCGCTTGGCGACGGGCGCGGCGGCGTGGCTGCTGATCGGCGTTGAGGTGCAGCGGCGGTGCAGGCTGGCGACGGGACAGGCGGCGCGGTGGTGGCGCGCTCGTGCTGGCCGGGGATGGCGTGGGCGTCTCTGGCGGCGGCGCTCAGATCTGGTTGCCACGAGGCGCGGTCGGGGGCGCACTAGGCTGTGGGCGGCCGCCCTCTGCCGTGGCTATGCTGGTGGGGGGTGGCGGCGCTGCAGTGCGGGTGTGGCAGGCCAGCGGGTAGTGATGGCGCGGCGGCGCATCCGGATCCGCCCCTGACGCTGCGGGCTGCGAGCGGCCCTTTCGCCGGAGCTCGATGGTGAGGGGGCGGTGCGGCAGCGGTGGAGGTGGGTGACCCTCGTCTAGGCGGGCCCTTGCGCCTGGACGGCGGCGCTCGGCGCGGGAGGGCCTCCTTGGTGAGCTTCCTGGGCTACGGCGGTGGGTTGATTTGGTTTCCCTCCTCGGCGGGCGCGCGTTTGCAGATGGCCTCGCGAAGATATGTGCCAGCTACCATGGTGGGTGTCACGGGGGTGCCCGCGGAGGAGCTAGGTAGGAGGGACGGGTGGCCTCAGATGCGGTCGCGCCACCTGTCGCCGGCACAGTTTGCTGGTCCGGATGCGTCCGCTCCTCCTCCTCCTCCTTTCCTCGTGCTCGGCGGGGAGTTCGGTTGGAGGGATGGGTGGCCTCGATGCGGTCGCGCCACCTGTCGCCGGCTGTCGCCGGCACGGGATGTGCCGGTCCGGATTCGTCCGCTCCCCTTTCTCCCCTGTTCCTCGGCCGCGGTCGGGTTGGCGTAGGTCTTCCAGCGGAGCGTCTGCGGGTGGTTCTGCCGGTCGAGGGCCGTCGGTTGGTCCAAAGCCGGGGCCTTTGTATAGGTCTCGGGGTTGTCTGGTTGCAGGGCGGCGGCTCTGGCGGCGGGAGGCGCGGCGTTTGCGGGCGGAGCGTGCGTCTCAGGTGCGGGCGGGCAACCATGGCCTCGCGGGTGGCGTGGTTGCGGGTGGTTGACGGAGTTAAGGTGCGACGATGGGGTGTGGGCGTCGGGGTACACCACTTGCCCAGTCCTCTGACTGGTCGACGGTGGCGGCGGCAATTGACGCCGTACCCTTCCTGAAGGCTCCGTCGCGGCGTTCCCACTCTTACCGCCTTGCTCCGGGTGAAAACCTGATCTTCACGGATCGGGCGGTGGCGACTATCCATGGTCGTACCCTTCTTGGAGGCATCGCTTTGGAGGCCTGGCTTCGTTGTTGTCCGGTTCACCTCTCTATTGTCGGTGGGGTGGTGTGTCGGTGCCCGGCACCTTTGTATCTTGCCTTGGGTGTGTGCGTTATTCGGTCTTCCGGTTGTAATCGGTGATGGTGCTTTGTATATAAAGCAGGGGAAACCCTTTTTCGGTATTCTGCGAAACGCTCTACGACTAGTGATATACTACTTCTATATCAAGGTATGCTAGAGCCTAGAGGTAGAAGGTTGTTCAGTAGATTCTGGTGTTCTACTTATTGTTAATACCCAAACCCTTATTTGCCGTCAAGATTTTCTCACCACGTTTACCCACTTGGCTTGCCGGGATGTATTTCTCTGCTACCCCATTGGGTAGAATTCACTGTGGCTTTAGGCTTCCGTTGGTAAATTTTCTTAACGTGTTTTGTGTTAGTGTGTACGCCTAGCTATTTCACGTTCGGTGTGGGCCATGTTTGTGCCGTTGACCCAATTGTGCAGTCTTTCCTGCGTGTGTGTCTTGCGGCATGCATGCATGGGCTTATATGTTTCAATCTGTGAATTGGGAGGATGGCAACGAAGCTCAACATATGTGCCATCGGCTGATGTTTTAATCTGTGTCGCTTAGTTCGGCCGATCTAGCTAGAAGCGGTGCCCTGAGTGTTGTGTGCTTGTTCTTGATTTCTCCTTGTGTCTCTCGGTTGGCTATAAATAGGCCGTCTGTTTCGTAGTGTTGTGTGCGCCATTGTTGTCTCACAATGGTGGAGAGTTGCTGATTTCGCCCCCGTCCTCGTCGTGGTGGAGAGTTGCTGCCTCCAACGGAACTGGTTGAACCCTTGAGCAGAGGAGTTTGCAAAAATAAATAAAAAATGACATCCACTTGATGTGCCTTTTGTAGTTTCATTCAGTCGGAAACCAATAAAAAGCAACAAAAGAAAAACTACAAAATGTAGGAACATAT
>NC_057814.1:2804109-2809073 GCF_018294505.1 Triticum aestivum | reverse complement strand
CTACGGTTCCAACATAGGGGCCTAGCTAAGTTCGTAATTTGTTGGAAATAAAAATAATTTTGCTTTAGTATAATAATTTGCCACTTCGACGCTATATAAAATGATAAAAATAACTATCATAATACTATAAAAAATTATCACTTAGGCGTTGTAGAACATGGTTTATTTGTATTAGTTTAAATCCAACTCTACGATGTCAATCAATAAAATGAAAAAGAAAAGTAGTTTCATCGGAAGAGAACTTAGCTGCTAAACCTTATTTTCATGTGGATTAGGATTATCATGCAATGCCAAAGCAAAGTCGTCTTCCATCGGCGCTTCGAAATGAAATAATTTTTATGGGGTTTGACATCATTTTATCTTTATAACCGCTGATCTACAATTTGCAAATTTGGCATCATACATCACACAATCAAAAAAGCAAAATTCTCTTGTATGATTTTGCCATATACAAGACGAGAATTGAAAATAATAATACAATAATTGATCGCCCTATTGCCGACCTTGCTTTCTTTTTTTTGCGATGAAAAAGGAGTTTTATTCCAAATTGATAGAGTTACAGTCGAGAGGCAAAAGATCCTCGATACATGGTGGTCCTAAATGCATCCACACAACCGTGGTACACTCTACGCGACTATAATTTGCCAAGCGGTCAGCAACTCTATTCTGATCCCTATTTAATTTTTGGGGAATAAACTCCCTATCCCTCATGAGCGCCTTAATTTCAGCTACGAGATGTCCATAGGCAGAACAAATCAATCCATCTCCTGTCAAACTCGATAACGCCACACTAGAATCAGATTGAACAATCACCGGACAATTGGAATGTTGTATAGCAAGTGCCATCCCTTGCATAAGCGCATGTATCTCCACTTCCAGTGCATCATTGCAATTGAAAATATACCAATATGCTGCAAAAATAACTGATCCATCATGTCGCCGGAGAATCATCCCTACGGCTGCGGCGCCAGAATCAACTGAAAAAGATCCATCAACTGAAAGAGCAACGGAGTCTGTAGTAGGAGGTAGCCAAGGCTTAGGAGCAGGATTAATTCTCACTTCGGGCAAATCCCAATCAGCAACCGGCATTTTCCCTTTGAGTATTTCCTCGGTGCTCAACTTCTTGGCATCACAAATAGAATTCATATAGCTCACTAAAAAGTCAACAGTAATATCCACTGGGGGAACCTCTTTATCCTGAGTAAGATCATTACGTAATTGCCATATACGCCAAATGGGCATTAGTACTCGATTCCTCGCTGCCTCGTTGCAGTTTAGCAATAAATTAAGCAACCATTCCTGCCCACTGTTAACAAAGAGATGATCGTGGGGGAGAGACCAAACACGCCTCATGCTCTCCCAAACACTACGTGCATGGCTGCATGCAATTAGTGCATGGTAGCTGTCCTCATCGGTTATACCACAGATTGGACAAGTTCCACGCCGCGTCAAAAGCCTATATTGCATGCAAGTTGTAGTCCCTAATGCACCCGTCGCCGCACGCCAAGGGCAAAAGTCTAAAAAAAGTATGAAGATTTTCTTTCTGGTGCCTGGTAAAGAACTAGTGGATGGGTTGTTATTTTTGTGTGATGATGCTGGCTGTATGAAGATATCTGAATATATAACTGCAGGAGGAATTGCAAAGGTATATGTGGAATATTTTGGGGAGCAAGATGATGAAAGTGCAAGTGACAGTGGAAGTGACTTCGAAAATGAGATGGGAAATGAGGTAGCAGGAGAGAGTGATGGAGAACCAGATGCAATCATAACTGCAGAAGAAGATGTGCAGATTGTTTGTGTAAATCCATCATCCTTGACTGGAACTGAGAACTTGCTTGTACCAAATGGGAGTGGTGTTATTACTCAAGTGATTAGCAGCCCTACAAAACAGAATTTCATTAGGAAACAGAGGCCTAACATAGAGGTATAGGGACAGAGTTCTCAATTGCATGTTCCAGAAGATTACATTATTGGCACCTCTCAGGTCTTCAATCCAGGATCACAAAGTGGGAGTGGAGCAGCTCATCAACCAATTATCCATCAGCTAGATCATGCACAGGAAGATGAGAGTGATGGCGGTGGCTCTGCATTTTCAGACAGTAAGGAAGATGATAGTGATTATGTGGCAGGAAGTGATGATAGTGGATTGGATGATGAATATGTGGAACTAAGGGAAGAAGCAGGGGCTTTTAAGAAGAGAATTAGAGACTCAAAGAGGTGGGCTGAGAGAAATCCATCAGATGTTGTTCCAAAGATCTTGTCGCAAATGTGGAAGAAGTTATAGGAGAAGATCACTTTGACTCAGATGATGAAGATTACTCATATGATGATGAGACTGATGATGATGGCCATGTTGTCAGGAGGAAGAGCCAGTACATCAGGTATAACCCCAAAGCAGATATTCCCATATTCTGTTTAGGAATGGTTTTCAGGAGCAAGAGCCATATGAAAAAGGCACTAATAAAGTATGGGCTATTGACATTTAGGAGTATTATTTTCATGAGGTCAGAGGATGAAAGTATTAGGGCTGAGTGTGGCTGGCCTGGATGTCCATGGCTCATATATGGTGCAAAGGCAGGTGTTCCAGGTTTCAGGTTCTAACATATGAGGATGAACATATGTGTGCTCCTAACATGGACAATCACCTTGTAACTGCAAAAGTCATTGCTAGAAGGTATGAGCATATCTTAAGGGCTAATCCCACTTGGAAGATTGAAAGCATTAAGGCTACTGTTCGTAAGGTTTTCTTTGCTGATGTATCAACATCAAAGTGCAAGGCTGCAAAAAAGATAGTGTCACAGAAGTTGTTAGAAGGGATGAAAGAGGAGTACACCAAGGTCTTTGACTATCAGCTAGAGTTGTTGAGGAGCAATCCTGGTAGTACCATTCTTGTTGGACTAGATCCTGAATATATGGATCAGAATATCTTCCAAAGATTCTATGTTTGTTTTAGTGCTATTAAAAAGGGGTTTAAAGCATGTAGAAGGGTGATTGGGCTTGATGGTTGTTTCTTCAAATGAGCATGTCAAGGTGAACTTCTTTGTGCTATTGGTAGGGATGCTAACAACCAAATGTACCCAATTGCTTGGGCAATAGTGGAGCAAGAAACTACAGAAAGTGGGAAATGGTTTATTGGGCTTCTAATCAAAGACTTGGACATAAATGGTGAAGGTGAAGGCCGGGTCTTCATTTCAGATCAACAGAATGTACTTTTGTTAATCATCATCGTTTAGTCGCCTTGATTGAGCACGACCTAGTACATTGCCAGATTATTTTATTATATTGATACTACCACTTCTTACAATATTATTGTTGCTTACATTGTAATTTATGCTCATCTGTAGGGTTTGATCAGTAGCATGCAAGACTATCTGCCAAAAGCTCAACACAGAATGTGTGCTAGACACATCTATGCTAACTGGAGGAAGAAGTACAGAGAGCATGCTTTACAAAAGAAGTTTTGGGCTATTGCAAAGGCTGCAAATAGAGAAGACTTCATGTACAGAAAAGCAAAGTTAGCTCAAGACACACCTGAAGGAGCAAGTGACTGAGAACAGAGCCTAAGCATTGGGCCAGAGCTTTTTTCCCTCTGGGTTCAATGTGTGACTCAGTGGACAATAACTTATGTGAGTCTTTCAACAATTCAATCATTGAGGCCAGATTCTACCTTGCATATCAATGCTGGAAAAGGTCAGACAAAAAATGACAAGGAGAGTTCAAGAAAACAGAGATAAATCTGAGAAGTGGACTAATAATCCAATTTGCCCAAACATATTCAAAAAACTTAAGGTCAACATCAAATTAACTCAGTTCTGTGATGTGCTTTGGAATGGGAAAGAAGGATTTGAGGTTAAACATGTTAGTGGAAGAGGAAGGACCTACACTGTCAATTTAGATAAGAGAACATGCTCCTGTGGGTATCTACAGCTGGCAGGTCTACCTTGCTGCCATGCTATCAGTGTTATTTATAAGAGTGGCAGAAGAATTGAAGAGTTCATTGACAAGTGCTATTCAGTTGACCAATTCAAGAAAATATATGAGCACTGCTTGGAGCCAGTTGAAGGTGAGGAAAGGTGGCCTATTTCTCAGAATCCTAGACCACAAGCTCCAGGTTATGTGAGCATGCCCGGTAGACCTAGGAAAAATGATAGGAGGAGGGAAGAGGGAGAAGCACCAAAAGGAAAGAAGATGTCAAGACATGGGATTAAAATTACTTGTAGTATGTGTGGGAATAAAGATCACAATAAGTCAGGTTGCCACAAAAATCCAGAAAAAGGCAAGAAAAAGAATGCCTTTCTGAGAAAACCAGGGAGGAAAATGAAGACCTCTGAGGTATATAATTTTGCATTTCTACTATTTCATATACTACTGCATTTCTTCAGTTTCATATAATTTTGCATTTCTTCAGCTTCATATACTAGTGCATTTCTTCAGTTTCATATGATTTTGCATTTCTTCAGTTTCATATAATTTTATTTTTCTTCAGATTCATAAATTAGTACATTTCTTCAGTTTCATACAATCTTGCATTTCTTCGGATTCATATATTCGTGCATTTCTTCAATTTCATATAATTACCATTTCTTTAGTTTCATATACTAGTGCATTTCTTCTATTAACAATGCACTACTAGGGGAAAGCCTATACACAGGATATTACCATCAGCGCGTTCTAAAATAAGGCGCTGCTGCAATATAGCAGGAGCGCGCTCCAGCAAAACTCGCTGCTGAAATAAAAGTAGCAGTAGCGCGCCTCCACTAAGCTGCGCTACTGCTATAATTCCCACGACCATGCCGCGTAGCTAGCTATAGCAGCAGCGCGTTAAATCGAAGTGCGCTACTGCTAGGTAGCTTAGCAGCAGCGCCTTTACCTGTAGCGTGCTACTGCTAAAACTAGCTATCTCCCACCACCCACGCTCTCCTCTATCCGATCCACAATCACACTGACACTCACTTGATCTCCCC
>NC_057814.1:2781492-2803762 GCF_018294505.1 Triticum aestivum | reverse complement strand
GCCGCCGTCGCCTACCCCTCTTCCCTCTGCGCCGCCGTCACCTCCTCCTACTCGCTGGTCTCGGTACCGCCCTCGTCCTCTGTCCTCCCTCGACTCACCGCCGGCCGGCCCCTCCTCGCTCCGCCCTTCCTCCTCCGTCCTACTCTCTCCTCCCTCCTCTAGTCGCCCCTCCTTCTCCCTCCTCCCTCCTCCATCCACAACCCCTCCTCCCTGCTACATTTTGATTTAGTAGGCTAGTTCATATGCAACATTTTGATTTAGTTCATATGATTTAGTTGATTTAGTAGGCTAGTTGATTTAGTTGATTTAGAACATTTTGATTTAGTACGCAAGTTGATTCAGTAGGTTAGTTGATTTATAGAACATTTTGATTTAGTTGATTTAGTTGGAAAGTTGATTTAGTTGATTTATAGAACATTTTGATTTAGTTGATTTAGTAGGCAAGTTGATTTAATAGGCTAGTTGATTTAGTTGATTTATAGAACATTTTGATTTAATCACTATTTTTCTTTCCTGTGAAGTGGATCGTTAATCCTTTGCTCATATTGCTTTAGAAAAATGGCGCCACCACCACCACCACCATGTCGATTGTGCAAGTCAAGGTACGCCAGCAGCCTTGCAACTGGCAAGGTTCGGCATCTACTTCCAGCCGGGTTTTCGTCATGCGGCGGTAAGAAATTATATGAAATGTAACAACTATTTTATTTTTAGTGTTGGCATTACTGCATTGTGTCATTTTTCTTTTTTTACACAGATCGTCCCATGCAATGTGAGGTTGAAATTCAACAAGCTGACAGGAGACACTGTGACATTTGAGGCTCCTAGGGGGGCGTACACTATGCAGGTCGAGAAAGGACGCAATATGTCGCAGATTGGAGGTGATGGATGGGCCCGTTTCCTCGCCCGCATGCGTCTTACTGGTGGTGAGTTGATCAACTTCTCCTTCAGGGCAGAAAGACCCAAGCTGGCTGTCATTTATATCAACCTAGTGGAAGATGATGAAGATGACGAAGATGATGAAGATGATGAGGACCCACTTCATGAAGACATCGTAGCTCAAAGAATGAGGCTGAGCGAGGAGGAGGTGTGCAACCTATGGGACATAATTCCACCATGTGCTGACTTTGTCGGGGTGCCATTCGTGACCCGCCTGACAAGTACCATGGTCGATCGACAAGATATGGTATGTCATACTTACAAATGCAAATTATCCGATGATATGCTTAGTGTAGAGTCCAATGATATGTTGTGTGGAATCTAGTCGATGATATGCTTTAGTGTAGAGTTTGATCACATGCTTATTAGTGTAGAATCTAAGAAACTATTAATAGTGTAGATAGTCCATATATACCTATTTGCAAGAGTATGTGCGAGGCTATTTATTAATTGATATGTTTTTCTTATTCAGAAATTGGCAAAGAGCCTATCTGTGAGTTATGGTATCGAGTCTGATGAAGAAGGCTCAGCTGGACTACGCCTTACCGCAAGGGGCTCCGTCACAACCTGCACTTACCGCGTGGACATGGATGGTCGCACACACTTAAACTCGGTTGGGTGGAAGAGATTCCTCGATGGCAAAAATCTTCGTGTTGGACAGGCCATCCTAATTACTATCAGGAAGACCCACCGTCCAGGTTTGAGGATGATGATCGTCTTCGATATCATCTAGAACTACATATGTGTGTGTGGCTATATCATCTAGAACTACATATGATGATCGTCGTCGATATCATCTAGAACTACATATGATGATCGTCGTCGAAATCATCTAGAACTACGTCGTCGATATGACCTTGTACTGCTTGAGGATGCATGTTGACTATACATGAAATTGTTATCTAGTACTCCCCTCGTTCCAAATTACTCGTCGTGGTTTGAACTAAAACCACGACGAGTAATTTGGAACGGAGGGAGTACTACCTAGTACCTATAATGCTTTATGAAATTGATATCTAGTAGTACCTAGTATCTGGAAATTGCAGTTTATTGAAACCGAAACGGGGTAGGAAGCGGGGGAAAATGATGAAAGATATAGCAGTAGCGAGGGGCTAGGAAATCGCTACAGCTAACTAATAGTAGCGCATTCCAGAGAAGCGCCACTGATATAGTCAACAGTAGTAGCGCGGGTGCGGCTGCCCGCGCTGCTGCTAGCCTCAAAACCCGCGCTACTACTAGTGTTTTCCCTAGTAGTGATGCATTGTTGGATATACTTTATTTTTCAACAACAAGCACAGACTGATGCTAACGTAAGAGCAAGCCAGCAGAATGGTAGCCAAGCAGGACCAAGTAGAGAGAAGAGGAAGGCTCCTAGAAAGCAGAATTTGCAGGGCAAGAAAAAAGCAAAGAAGTGAACCTGTTTGACAAGTGTCCTAGTCATTTTCTTCTAGTTCTAGTGAAAACTGGTGATTCTACCCTTTTGGTTTGAGTACTGGTGACGTACTTTTTGTTCTGGTCAAAACTTGTTATTATGGCCTCTTGGTTTAAGTACTGCTTTATGTACCGGTCGCTCTGTTTGATGTACTGGTTAATGTCGACGAAATTACTATGCATAGGATGCTTCATGGTCCGATTTGTGTACGACAGAAAATCTGATGGTTCAGTCCTGTTTTGTTCAGTGCAACAACGGCTTGATCTAGTGCGTCGTATAAAATTGGACGAGTACTGTCGAATGTATAGAAGGATTGTAATGTCAAGTGCAAGTGGAACTACAGTGTTGTGAACTGCAGCTACAAAGTGTGTCTTCTATTTCTGGCTACTGGAACTAGAAAATGTCTAGTACTGCTGTCACATTTGGGGACATACTGTTCTGCTCCATTTATCTACTGTTGTCAAGTGGAACTAGATACTTCTCTTGTCAAGTGGAAGCACATATTGTTCTTAAATTACCACAAAAAGCTAGTGCCAAATTGGAACTAGATACTTTTCTGAAATTGTAGAAAAAACTGAACTAGATAGTACTCTTATTAAGTTTAACTAGATGCTGTCATGAATATCAAAAAAACTGCTGTACAACCAATTGTTTAGTACCCGCATGTCAAATTTGCCAAACAAACTGTGAAGTTCCATTCATAATTTTTCATAAATTGAGTACAATGACCATACATCACATAAACAGACCAGTTCATCATCAAGCCATCACATCATCTAGCCATTACAGTGATCCTCTACCTAGCACAATTCCTACAAACATACAACTACTAACATGATAATGCCATAAAAACACACAATTCCTACAAACATACAACTACTAACATGATAATGCCATACAACTACTAACTACTAACATTTCATTTCTCTCATTGAATTAAGTTCTTCATTCTTTTCCAGAACTTGTTGTCTCAGTACAATCTCTGCTCCATTTCTCTGCCCCTGTTCTAGCCATGCCTGTCGACCACTTCAGCACTCATCCTCCTCATTGCATATCTAACATGAAGTACTTGACGAAGAAATGGGGATCATCATGCCAGGCAAAATACCCACAACCTTCATTCTGAATCAACAATTAATTCAATCAAAGAAAGAAGAAGAGAACTCAAATAAAATTGAGGGAAATCGGATGAACAGAGCAAATCAGTAGCTTACAATTCCAGGATTCTTGTCGCTCCAAGATATCCACCGGGGAGGCTTCTTTCGCGGCATGAAGTAGCCTTCCCTCGCGGGCGGGTACGCCATCGGGTTCTCCGGGCACCGGCAACCTAGATACTGCCTTGCGACGGCGTCCTCTGCCTGAGTACGTCGAACCGGAGGGAGTACTCAACCGGAGGAGGAGGAGAAGGAGGGGAAGGAGGGGAAGGAGGAGAAGCCATCGTTGTTTGCTCAGGCGGCGCTCGCCTACCTTCCCCGAACCGCCGCCGCCGCCGCCCGTCCTCGAACCCTATTTTTTCTCCTCGCCGGTAGCTCTGATTTGCTATCCCCGTCGCAACTAAATTGAACATTGAAAGGGGGCCAGCTACAGTCCAACGTGGCATCTGATTAAGCCACAATCCGTGCCATGTCAGCTAACCCGGAGCACAAACGAGCTTTTGCCAAAAAATCAACCAGGATACGCTGGGAATAGAAAGGATAGGGTGACGATTCCAGGGATACAGACTTCAGGGTCGTTTTCAGACTTTGAGTACGAGTGTAAGGTTTTTTTTTTAGACTTTTCTCCACGCCAAGCCGTATGCTTCATACGTAGAGGAACATTTGAACGCCATATAATATTCCAAACAGATCGATTTCCTTCAAGATTAGCACTACAAGATCCACCAGAAAACTGATCATCATGCTCGGCCCGACGACCATCGCTAAGTGATACGCACTTTTCACTGTAAACTGGCCGTTCTTCTCTGGGTGCCAGGCGAAAAAGTCCTGCCATTGACTAGGTGAGGTTCGAATCTTTAGAATATCCCGGACGTCCATCGGCCAGAAATGATTATTCAAACGTTGCACCAACCAAGCACCATTTCATCAAGGAAATCAGCCACCCGATTAAAACCACAATTACCTTTGGGTGTGACCAGTCGGAGATTATGGCCCCGTGGGATCCAAGGGTCCCTCCATGTACGAATCAAAGATCCATCTTCAACCCGCCAAATGATTCCTTTTTTAACAAGCTCTAAACCATGTTCGATTCCCTTCCATACAGTTGAAGAATTTCCTGAAAATATTGTATCCAACAAATTACCATTGGGATAATATTTCGAGCGAGCACATAAGCTATCTAGAGAATCAAGGAGTCGCCAAGCCTGCTTCGCAAGTAGTGCTTGATTAAAAGCTCGCATGTCATGGAAGCCCAAACCACCTTTGGACTTTGGTAATCTCATTTTATCCCAACTCAACCATGCCATCTTCCGTTTTCCTTTTTCCACTCCCCATCAATATTGCCGCATTAACTGTGAAAGATCATCATGTACTGACACCGGCAACCGGAATACACTAATCACATAGGTGGGTATAGCTTGCGCAACAGATTTTATTAATAATTCTTTGCTAGAAGAGGCCATATATTGTTCACTCCAATCAATAAGTCTCTTACTCAGTCTGTCCTGCAATGTTTCAAATTTCCCCCTTATGCATTCTTCCTTCAGGAACTGGCAGACCAAGATACTTAGGATCAAAAACCTCTTGAGTCACCTCCAATATTGACTTTACTCCCCCGGCCTCCGTCACCAAACAATTGTCCGAAAATAGGATGGAACACTTTGAAGGGTTCATGAGTTGCCCTGTCGCCAAAGCATAAGTGTTCAACAAACCTCTCACCAACATTGCCTGTTGTATGGAAGCACGGAAAAATAACAAAGAAGCATCCGGAAAAGTAGGTGTGAAATAACTGGGGCTCTTCGGCATATCTTAATCCCTTCCAATCCCTCCTCGGACATGGACTTACTGAATAGAGCAGATAATGCATCAGCAACAAACAGGAATAGAAAGGGGAACAATGGATCACCTTGTCGCAGCCCTCTTGACGGTAAGAATGACTCCAATAATTTACCATTAAACTTAACAGAATATTTAACTAAGAAACACAAGCCATAATGCGGTCAACCCAAACCGGAGCAAAGCCCCATTTGAGAAGAGCTTTCTCTAGAAAAATCCAATCAACACGATCATACGCCTTGGATAAATCCAACTTGTACGCACATAAAGCCGGGTATTCCTGACGCAAAGATTGTATATGATGAATACACTCGAATGCAATGATAGCATTATCTGATATCAACCATCCAGGAATAAAAGCACTTTGATTATCTGAAATAAGATCATTGAGCAAAGGACGTAGCCTATTGACCATGCACTTCGAAGCAATTTTGTATATTACATTACATAAACTGATTGGCCTAAAGTCCTGTAGTTCTTTAGGATGCTGAACTTTAGGAATAAGGACAATTGCCGTGTCATTCACGCCCTCCGGCATAACTCCTGTTTCAAAAAAATCAAATACCGCTGCAATTATTTCCACCTTGATCATATCCCAATTACGTTGAAAAAAACGCGCTGGGAATCCATCTGTACCTGGCGCCTTAAGAGGTCCAATTTGGAATAAAGCATCAGATATCTCTTTCTCCGTATACGGTGTAAAACGTAATATGTTGGGAACTGCTCGACACCCTAAACCGGGGTGTGGCTATCTCATTATATAGAGGGTACCCCAAGGGGTACAATACAATGTTACAGTATATTACAGAGGCTACGTATATACAGTCTAACACCCTCCCTCAATCTTAACTATGGCCTGAAGTACAAAGCAAGTTAAGATTGCGTCTACAGCCTACAAACTGTGGTTGTGGAAGAGGCTTCGTGAAGATGTCAGCAAGTTGATCCTTGGATGAGATAAACTTGATACAGAGTAGTTTCTGTGCAACACGTTCCCGAACAAAATGATAGTCAACCTCAATGTGTTTTGTCCGAGCATGAAACACCGGGTTAGAAGAGAGATATGTAGCACCGATGTTGTCACACCACAAAACTGGAGGCTGGGCCGGAGAGACACGCAACTCTCTCAATAGAGACTGTACCCATATGATCTCAGCAGTTGCATCAGCAACAGCTTTGTACTCAGCTTCAGTACTACTGCGAGAGACTGTGGCCTGCTTACGAGCATTCCAGGCGATCAAGTTGGAACCAAGGAATACTGCATATCCCCCCGTGGATCGCCTGTCATCAGGACTACCAGCCCAGTCTGCATCAGAGAAAGCTGAGAGCTCACACGACGGTGCAGGCTGAAGAAGCAAACCATAGGAGGCAGTAAGACAAACATAGCGCAAAATACGCTTCACAGCTGACCAATGAGATGTCCTGGGGGCATGCAGAAATTGACACACACGGTTGACTGCATAAGAGATATCAGGCCTGGTAATAGTAAGGTATTGCAGACCACCAACAAGACTGTGATACTCAGTAGCATCATCAGACGAGAGAGAGTCTCCATCAAGGGCAGACAACCGATCAGTGGCAGACATCGGAGTGACAGCATGTTTGCACTGAAGCATTCCAGCACGCCGCAACAAGTCCAGGGAGTACTTTTCCTGAGTAAGAGTCAGCCCAGCAGAAGAGCGGGAAACCTCCAGACCAAGGAAGAAATGCAGTGCATCTAAATCCTTGACAGCAAAGTTATCACTGAGAGCAATCACACGGCGATCAGCAGCACTGTCAGAGGAACTGATGAGAATGATGTCATCAACATAAACCAGGAGATACATCGTAACCTCGGGACACTGTAGGAGAAACAATGACGTATCAGCAGTGGAGGGAGTAAACCCAAGGGCCCGAAGAACAGATCCAAGGCGAGCATGCCATGCTCGAGGGGCCTGCTTGAGTCCATAGAGCGCCTTAACCAGTCGACAGAGATGGTGAGGACGTGCCGGATCAACGAAATCAGGCGGCTGACGCATATAAACCTCCTCCTCTAGAATGCCATGGAGAAAAGCGTTCTGCACATCAAGCTGACGAAGGAACCACCCACGAGTAACAGCAAGAGACAGCAATAATCGAATGGTAGTAGGCTTGATGACTGGACTGAACGTGTCTTCATAATCAAGACCATACCTTTGTTTGAAACCCTTGGCGACTAGTCGTGCCTTGTATCGTTCGATGGAACCATTAGCATGTCTCTTGACTTTAAATACCCACTTAGAATCAATGACGTTGACACCAGGTACTGGAGGAATAAGACGCCAGGTGTCATTCTTGTGAAGAGCCTGAACTTCCTGTTCCATGGCGGCACGCCAGTGAGGGATGCTCAGTGCAGCCTGAAAGTGACGAGGCTCTGCAGTGGGATCGGCAGTAGTATGGGCCATGCAAGCAACAAGCCATGCAACCGTACCATCTGTGCGCTCCTTCGGACGAAAAATGTCGTGCTGGCTCCGTGTTCGAGGACAAAGAGCAACCGTAGGCTGCGGCGACGAGGCCGGCGTGGGACCAGGCGAGTCCGACTCGGAGGAGGCCGAGACAGAGCCTGTCGGCGAACTAGAGACCGAAGCAGGGCTGGTCGGGGCAGGTGACAGCACTGTCGGGCCAGTCGAGCCAGCGGCCGGCGAGCCCATCACCAGTCCAGGTGAGGCGGTGGCTGGCGAGCCCAGCACCGACCCAGGCGAGACAGAGGCCCGCGAGCTGGGCGAGGCCAAAGCTGGCCCAGGTGTTGAGGATATAAACCTTAGAGTCACCCGCCCGGAGGGGCCGGGTTACTCATAATGGTCATCACCTGAAGCCCAGCGCCAAGCTTGAAGACGGTGGGCCAAAGGTGGGCTTAAGACCCGGAGATGGCTTAAGGCCCGTAGTTACAACCGTCATTATGGTAGAACTTGTAGTGTAAGGCAAGAATAGTTGAGAGTCCGAGCCGGACACTCTTATGAGCCGGCCGGGACTCTGAGAGCTGCTGGGCGTCAACCTCTCTATATAAAGGGACGACCCGGCGGCGGTTTAGGGACAAGTAAGATCTCGTCGAGAGCCAGGCCTAGCAGTTAAGCTCCCTAGTCATCGAAACCCTAATCAATACCACCTCAACTGGACGTAGGCTTTTACCTTCACCGTAAGGGGCCGAACCAGTATAACCCTCGTGTTCCTTGTCCCGTTTAACCCCTTCAAGCTTCCTAGCTGCGATGGCTCCACGACTAAGTCCTAGCTCGAGGACATCTGACGTGACAATTCCACGACAGTTGGCGCCCACCGTGGGGCCAGCGCACGGTGGATTTGAGTTCTTGAAGGGCAGCTTCGAAGGGCTCAAGGAATACGCAGTGGGCCGGATGACCAAGAGTCGTCGCGGCAAGCTCTATATCGACGATGCAAACTGGGCCCCGACGCCGGCTCAATCGAGTACGGGTACCGGGTCCCCTTCAGCGGAATTCATGTCTTCATTGGCAAGATTGGTGAGCCGGGCCCTGAGCCGGATCTCTGCGCCGATCTCGTCGAGACGGCTCAGCGTGCACGACCTGCCCGGGCTCTACCTGCCTTGAGGCATGCTTTTGTGGGATGTGTTCATGGAGGACTGGAGGTATCCCTTGTTTAGTGCCGGCTCTCCGCAACGAGCGTCTACCCAAGGATTTCAAAGGGCCTAGGAAGGTGCCTAATTACACGGCTGACTTACAACCCGGAGCCTGGATCGAGAGTTACGAGATGGCCATGGAATTGCTGGAGGTCAGTGAAGCGGCGATGGCCAAGTACTTCACCATGATGTTAGATGGGACTGCCCACACTTGGTTGAAGGGGCTACCACCAAACTCCATCGGGTCTTGGGCTGAGTTGAAGGCCCGGTTCATCCAAAACTTCAAAGATACCTGTAGGCAGTCTATGTCAATTGTGGATTTGACTAACTGTAAATAGCAGGAGGGTGAGTCTACGAGACATTGGGTTCGCCGGGTCAAGGAGATAATACATTCATCTGATAAGATGGATGCCGGCTCTGCAGTCCTAATGTTGGAACAGAATTGTCGTTTCCTGCCCTTGAAGATTCAACTCGGGCTGCTTAAACGTGACTGCAATGATATGGGTACGCTGATGGCGGCTCTCGTCAAGTACGCCGATTCTGATAGTACCAAGGACCCCGCTTCAGATGATGAAAGGACAGGGAAGGGAAAGAAGAACGGCAATGGCAAGGGTCCTCAGCATAACCCAGGGAACCAAGGAGGTGGCAAGCGTAAAGCCGACGGCAGCCTAGAGTTCGTGGCCAACGCCAGCTCACAAGGGAATAACCAGCGACGCAAGGGGAGGCCACCTCCCCGAGCCGGCGGGTCAGGCCCGACGCTGGAGCAGCTGTTGAATGAGCCTTGTCCAAGGCATGGCTCTAGGGAGAAGCCAGCCACTCATCTGTGGAAGGATTGCACAATCATGAAGGCCTTTAAGAATTCCAATGTTTTTGATGGCAACCATGGCCCGGGCGGCGGCTCAGGCGCTGGCGGTTTTCATGGCCCGGGCGGCGGCTCAAGTTCTAACCCACAGAACAGTCAAGGGGGCTTTAATCAGCAGTCTGGCCAGGGTCATCAACAGCAGCAGGGGGGTTATCAGACCAATCCAAAGCAGCTTAGCGGTGGACAGTATCATGTATTTACCACCAGTCTGTGTAAGCGAGATCAGAAGCTTCATAAGAGGGTTGTGAATGCTGTTGAGCCGGCGGTTCCACGCTATTTAAGATGGTCTGAGCAGCCTATCGTGTGGAGTAGGGAGGACCACCCTCCCCGGGTGGATAATCCGGGTCACTTGGCCTTGGTAGTGGCTCCTCAGGTGGGAGGATATAAGTTCACTAAGGTGCTCATGGATGGAGGCAGCAGCATCAACATCCTCTATTATGAGACTTTCCGTCGTATGGGGTTGATTGATAAGAACCTCAGCCAGTTAAACACTATTTTCCATGGTGTGGTACCTGGTAAGTCAGCTTATCCAGTCGGTAAGATCGAGTTGGAACTGGCCTTTGGAGACGAGCACAACTACAGGGTGGAAAAATTGACCTTTGAGGTGGTCAAGATAAGAAGCCCGTATCATGCCATATTTGGGCGGCCGGCTTACGCCAAGTTCATGGCACGGCCGTGTTACGTGTATTTACAGCTCAAGATGCTGGGTCTCAATGGGACCATTACGGTTCATGGCAGCCGGAAGGTGGCCTTGGAGTGTGAGGAAGGCGATGCAGCTTATGCAGAATCCGTTTGTGCAACAGAGGAGTTAAAATTTTACAAGGACAATGTTGACCCTACAGATATGGCCTCTCTGAAAAAGACGACTACGGAGCATGAGCCGGCAATGAAATTTAAGTCGGCTGATGAGACTAAACTTGTTGATTTCGTTCCAGGTGATTCATCTCAGCAGTTTAGCATCAGTGCCAATCTGGATCCAAAATAGGAAAGCGCGCTCATCGAGTTCATCCG
The DNA here is from genome assembly GCF_018294505.1 of Triticum aestivum. Lineage (NCBI taxonomy): Eukaryota > Viridiplantae > Streptophyta > Magnoliopsida > Poales > Poaceae > Triticum > Triticum aestivum. The sequence goes on along the minus strand of NC_057814.1, from coordinate 2,792,927 downwards.
TGAGAATAGGGACATTTTTGCATGGAAGCCTTCTGACATGCCAGGTGTACCTAGAGAACTCGCTGAGCACACTCTCAATGTTGATCCGAAATTTAAGCCGGTCAGGCAATTCCTTTGGCGGTTTAATGAAGAGAGGCGGAAAGCCATTGGTGAAGAGGTGGCCCGGCTCTTGACGGCCGGATTTATTGTGGAAGTCTTTCACCCGGAGTGGTTAGCTAACCCGGTGCTCGTGCTCAAGAAGAATGGCACCTGGCGGATGTGTGTGGACTACACGGACTTAAACAAGTCATGTCCGGCTGATCCTTTTGCTCTTCCCCGTATTGATCAAATCATTGATGCTACGGCGGGTTGCGAGCGCTTGAGTTTCCTGGATGCTTACTCTGGATATCATCAGATTAAAATGGCAGTTAAGGACCAGGAGAAGACAGCATTCATCACTCCCTTTGGAGCCTTCTGCTATGTGTCTATGCCTTTCGGGCTTAAAAGTGCACAGGCGACTTATCAGCGTTGCGTGCAGAACTGTCTTCATAACCAGATTGGGCGCAATGTTCATGCTTATGTGGATGATATTGTGGTTAAGTCCAGGAAGAAGGAAACCTTGATAGATGATCTGAGGGAAACCTTTGATAATCTCCAGGTCTACAAGATGATGCTTAACCCGGCCAAGTGTGTTTTTGGTGTTCCTGCAGGCAAGCTCTTGGGTTTCTTGGCTTCTAACAGAGGCATTGAAGCTAACCCGGAGAAGATCAAGGCAATCACCTCTCTGGCTAAGCCGGCATGTATAAACGACGTCCAGCGCCTGGCGGGTCGTATCGCTGCTTTAAGCCGGTTTATAAGCCGTTTGGGTGAGAAGGCCATGCCCTTGTACCAGTTGATGAAGAAAACTGATGAATTTGTCTGGAATGACGCTGCTAATACTGCTTTTGAGGATTTGAAGAGACAGCTGGCAGAGCCCCCAGTCCTTGCTGCTCCGGTTGACAAGGAGCCTTTATTACTGTATGTAGCTGCTAAGACATGGGCCGTCAGTGTGGCTGTGGTGGTGGAGCGCAAGGAAGAGGGTAAGGAACATCCGGTTCAGCAGCCGGTTTACTATGTCAGTGAAGTGCTCATCGAGTCCAAACAGCGGTATCCTCATTGGCAGAAGCTTGTTTATGGTGTGTTCATGGCAAGCCGGAAGCTTAAGCACTATTTTCAGGGTCACCCCATAACTGTGGTTAGTTCTGCCCCCCCCTTGGAGATATCATCCAAAACAGAGAAGCCACAGGGAGAGTGGCTAAGTGGGCTATAGAGCTCGGGCCTCATGGTCTAAAATATGTACCACGCACGGCTGTAAAATCTTAGGTTTTGGTGGATTTCATCAATGATTGGACAGAGCTGCAAGTGCCGAAGAAAAGCCGGATAACACATATTGGACTATTCACTTCGATGGGTCCAGGCAATTGGAGGGCTCGGGGGCTGGAGTTGTATTGGCTTCCCCTAAAGGTGACAAGTTCCATTACGTGCTACGGTTGATGTTTCCTTGTACTAACAATGCGGCTGAGTATGAGGCCTTGCTCCATGGTCTTCGGATGGCTAAGGGGATGAGCTTGAGCCAGGTAAGGTGCTTCGGCGACTCAGACTTAGTAGCTCAACAAGTATCAGGCAAGTGGGATTCCAAGGACCCCCTCATGGCGGCTTATCACCGTGAAGTTGATGCTATTGCTGGACACTTTCAGGGTTACCAAGTAGAGCACATCGATCGCAGGAAGAACGAGGCGGCTGATGCTTTAAGCCGGCTGGGCTCTCAGCGAAAACCGGTGCCGCCTAATACTTTCCTGGACGTCTTGCGTAACCCTTCTGTTAAGTTGCCTACAGAGGAAGACTTGGCTATCCCTGACCCGGAGGCACAATTGGTGGCGGCTCTCCACATCATCCCGGACTGGACAATGCCTTATCTGGCTTACATGACCCAGGGAGATTTGCCTGAGGATGAAACTCTGGCCAGACAAATAACCCGGCGGTCTAAGTCAATGGTTGTCATCAATGGTGAGCTGCATCGCCGCAGTGTTACGGGAGCCTTCCAGCGTTGTATCTCCCCTGAGGAAGGTCAAGAGATCTTGCGTGAGATTCATGAAGGGGATTGTGGCCATCATGCCGGCTCAAAATCCCTTGTGGCCAAGGCTTTTCGTCATGGTTTTTATTGGCTGACGGCTCATGCTGATGCGGAGGACTTGATCAGTAAATGTGATGGTTGCCAAAGGTTCTCACTATGGGCTCATGTGCCGGCTCAGGAGCTGAGGATGATACCAATAACTTGGCCATTTGCGGTCTGGGGGCTCGATATGGTTGGGCCTTTTAAAAGGTCTAAGGACAAGAAGACCCACCTCTTGGTGGCAGTTGACAAATTCACAAAGTGGGTGGAAGCAGAGCCAGTTAGCAAGTGTGACGCAGCCACGGCGGTTCAGTTCATGAAAAAGGTGATCTTTCGCTTTGGCTTTCCACACAGCATTATAACTGACAATGGTACCAATCTGTCCAAGGGTGCCATGGAGGAGTTTTGTCAACGAGAGCATATTCGACTTGATGTTTTATCAGTGGCTCACCCTCAATCTAATGGTCAAGCTGAGAGAGCTAATCAGGAGATTCTGAAAGGCATCAAGCCCCGACTCTTGGTCCCTTTGCAACGGACGCCGGGTTGTTGGGTGGAGCAGTTACCCTCCGTGTTATGGAGCATCAATACTACTCCTAACAGGTCTACGGGTTACACGCCCTTCTTCTTGGTTTATGGAGCGGAAGCAGTCCTCCCCAGTGACATCCGTCATGACTCGCCTCGAGTGGCGGCTTATGTTGAGGCGGATAATGAACAGGCGCGCCAAGATGCTCTTGACTTGTTGGACGAACAGCGTGATGTGGCAGCAGCTCGCTCAGCGATTTACCAGCAAGACCTGCGCCGTTATCACAGTCGCCGGGTCAAATCCCGGGTCTTCCAGGAAGGTGATCTGGTGCTCCGGCTCATCCAAGATCAAACAGATGCGCACAAGCTATCCCCGCCTTGGGAAGGACCCTTTGTGGTCAGCAAGAACTTGCACAACGGGTCATACTACCTTATTGACGTTCGCGAGCATAAAGATTCACTTAAGTCGGAGGAAGAGACCCGTCGGCCGTGGAACATAGCTCAGCTTCGGCCTTATTACACTTGAGCCACCGGCTCTCACGATGTACATATTTCTATAAGCCATGTATAGATTATGAGAAGCAATAAAGCAGGACCTTTGTCCTTTTTTCTCCTCCCAAGATAAAGGTGTTGTTTCCATTACAAGATCACATGGTAACTTGGAGGTGGATCCGGCTTATGATCGTATTCGAATCTAGCCGTACGCAGTATAGTCACTTGGGGGCTTCCTGTTCAAACATGGTTCGTATTCGAACCAAAGAGAACATAGCTGTCGATACCCATTTGATTGGCAAAGTGCCGAGCTCATTGGGGAGTTTTCTTTGATCATATTTGAATCATAGCTCAACCCCCTTTGGGAACCGACGTGGATCGTATTCGAATCAGCGTCGTTAAACAACTCCTAAGGTCATTTGGGGGCTTCCTGTTCAAACATGGGTCGTATTCGAACCAAAGAGAACATAGCTGTCGGTACCCTCTTGATCGACATCGCCAAACCCACTAGGGGCTATATGATCGCATTCGAATCTTAGCTTAACCCCTTTGGGATGGGTCTCTGGTCGTATTCGGACTGGAATCCCCTGAGTTTTGATTTTCAGACTTATAACAAGTTCTTCTGGTTGTATCAACAGCGTACACGGCGGCTCTTATTCTGCCGGCTTAGTTTTGATTCATAAGTGCTAGTCGCATACAATCAGCATTATCATGACTGGTAAACCGGAGTGGAGGTACCAACCTTATTATCCGGGTTATATAAACCGGAAGTGTACTCGAAAGCCGGTAAGTGTATTATTACGGTTACATCAAGAACATAATCGAGGACCAGTCTTTTATGACTTAAGCTCATATTCCGGGTTATATGTATGAGACTATGATTCTCAGTGCGGTAAGCCGCCTAGAGACTTGTGATCTGTTTTTTCATGCAGGATAGTTAAAGATAGCTATTTGAGCTTAAGGAAAATGAATGATCAATTATGACCCGGAAAAATATAAGGAAGCAACTTCAATGGAATTAAGCATTCAACACGTGCGCGATGGCACGACAAAGTTAAAATGTTGGTCCTACTCTATTACAGGACTCTCAGAGCCCAAAAGGGTGAAGCATTGTTTAACAAGCCGCGTAAAGGATTTAAGATGCTGGCCGGGTCGACGCTTCCGGTTCATCCCTCTCCGTTTCTCCGGCTGTTCCCAAGACCTAGAAGGTTGAAGATTTCCAGTCAATGCCGCTCAAAGCTTCAAACTGAGCTTCCTCGTCAATTAACCCGGCCGGGTTAATTTCCGGGGCGAAGGTGTGCTTACGAGTCGGCGGGACCAAGCTGATGGCTTCATAACGCGGAGTGTGGATCCTCTGATTCTCTGCATCGTAGCCCGGCTGGTACTTGGTCAGATCGGTGTCATTCCCAATCAGGGTGGCCACCGGGCGCACGATCTTCACGCAGGCAGCGAAGTTCTTTTGATCGAAAGGGGTGCCGTCTTCCTTCAAGCTGGGGTAGCCAAGTGCAATGTCCGCCGGGTCTAGCTCTGGAAGGAAGGCCTTGGCCCGGCTCAGTGCAGCTATGGCTCCAGCTCTTGCAGAGGCCCGTCGCAGCTCTTGAACGCGTTGAGGAAGAACGGCCAGCCGGCGAAGTACTTCCGCCAGGTGAGTCGGAACCTCATTTGATAGGGCTACCACAGCCAAAGCCCGCTGTGACCCGGTGTAGAGTTGCTCCACCAGGGTGTACACGGCCTTCAGCTTGGTCTGCATGTTCTGGTTGAGGTTGGCGCTTCTGGGACCTGTTTAATAACGTAAGATAAGCCGTTCTCAGTGATGGGAGTTATGAGATATAAAGGTTATGAACTTATCGAGAGTCGGCGGAATAACTTACCGAAGATGGCGGCGACCATTTGTGATACATGGCGTTTTAAGCCGGAGAGTTCGGCGGTTCTCTCCGATAGAGCTTTCTCCGCCTGTTCGGCCCGGCTTACAAGAGCAGCCTTCTCTTCGGCCCAAGTCTTCTTTTCAGTTTCAAAGTCCTTTTTCAGGTTCTCTTGAGCAGCAATACTGGACACAAATTTGGCGTTGGCCTTCCGGGTCTCAGTTTCCTGAGTCGTCAGGCGGTTCTTCAGCTCTGAGATCTCAGCCTCAAATTTCTTGCAAGCAGCCTGCACAATGTCCGGGTTATAGTCTGAACAGTTATTATGCAACTTTAAAGTCCCAAGCACTTTCCAAGCAAAGACACTTGGCACTTGGGGGCTAATGCATGTTGAAAGTTTTTATCTACAAGTTGCCGGTTCATAGAAGTAAGCCGGAAATTAAGTCTACAACATATTCAATCATAAGTGGTAGACTTGGGGGCTAGAGTATGGTAAAGATAACTATGCGGTAAGCAATAGAGTGGTACCTCAGACTTCTGCTGTATCTGATTCACCATGTCGATCTCCAAATCCCGGCTCTTGTGCACCTGACTGACATAGCCGGAGACGATCTCTCCGATGCTCAAGTTAGCATAGTTGGTGAGGTCCAGATTGACCCGGCGGCGCTCTAGCAACTCTTCCTTGGCGGAGCGCTTGGCCAGCGCAGTGGGTCTCCCCGGCTCAACAAACGCCGTCCGAGTGATTACCACGTCCGGGTCATCGGCCGGCTGAGCCGGGCTGGAGGTCTCCCGATTAGCAGAAGTCTCCATGGCTGGCTCGTCGGTGGGAGCGGCAGCTTCAGGAGCAGAGGCAGCTGGCGGCTCTTCAGCGGAAACCTCTGGTTCAGTCACGACCGACTCCTCCGCCGGCTTATTCTTCTTTGCTCTTTTACTGAGCTTTGCTTGAGCACTGAAAGGATAAAAGGTTAGTACAAAAGTATGAATAAAGATAAGCACAGCAAGAGATGATCATCATTACCCGGGTACGGTCTTGAAAGCCGGCAGATTCAACTGCATCGAGTCACCAGAGGAAGGTGACGTTTCCTGATAATTCGAGTTAGAAGAGTTGAGCGGTTGACGTATAACACCCGCCAGAGGATGAAACGGATATAAGTTGGAGATAACCTCGGTCCGACGCTTCCTTGATGCCTCAGGTAAGCCGGAGGAGAGGTTAGCGTTCTTGTTGGTCCGGGTGTGCCGCCGGCTCTCATGAATCTATTGCTTCAAAAGAAATTGAGGATCCTGATAAGCTAAAGGATGTAAAAAGCTTACTTTCCAGGTTACCCTTCGGACTTTCAGCCTTGGCAAGGGCTCCGAGTCGGAGGAAAGTCTCATTACCTCTTCAATCACCGGGTTACTTGCTCCAGTGTCATCCTGTTGATGAACAATGTTGATAAGGTGGACAGAAATAAACAAGAAATACAACAAGAGTTTACAGGTTCAGGGGTTACCTCTGACTCGGAGCTGTCGCTTAGTTGCATCAGCTCTGAAGCAGTAGGCCTGCTTCCCTTCTTGCGGGGAGCGGCTCTCTTGGCTTCTTTCTTAGCCTTCCTGGCCTTCTTGGCTGCCTCATGGTCATATTTGACCTTCCAGAATTTGTCATCAGCCTGAAAAATACAGCGACGATTTCTTAAGGTTCAGATGAAAGCTATCTACAGAAGAAAATAAGATGTTCAGATCAGCGGCTTACCGTTGGGGCCGGGTTGGTCTTGCAGAAGGGGCTTAAGCCGGTCCTCCTGCAGTCTGCCAAGCTCTCGTTCAAGAGGGCCTTGGTCATGTCTTCAGCAACGTCTTCAGGAAGATCGTTGCGGCTGTGTCGCAGGGGGTCATCTTTCCGGCCCGTGTACTCACACATTAAGCCGGGGCGGCGGCTTAAGGGGATCACCCGCCGGGAGATCCAGACCCGGACCAGATCAATGCCGTTGAGGCCGTTGCCCAGGAGAGCCTTGATCTTGTTGATGATGGGGATCAGAGGTTGGCGCTCCGCCTGAGACAGCTTGTCTGACAGAGGATGAGTTGGTTCCAGACGCGAGGGACGAAAGCCGGGCAGCGGGCTCTCGTCAGCCGGAGACGTGTCCTGGCAGTAGAACCATGTTTGGTTCCAGTCCTTTGGGTGGCTTGGCGGCTCGGCGTAGGGAAAAAGGCAGTCTCTCCGGCGTTGAATGGAGATTCCGCCAAGTTCCAGGCTCGGTCCGTTGGCGCACTCAGTCTGGCGGTTCAAATAGAATAGCTCTCTAAAGAGCAGAAGGCTGGGCTCTTCTCCAAGGTAGACTTCGCAGAACACTTGGAAGTTGCATATATTTGACACAGAGTTGGGTCCTATGTCTTGTGGCCGCAGATCAAAGAAATTCAGCACATCTCTAAAGAACTTTGAGCCGGGCGGTGCGAAGCCCCGGCTCATGTAATCAGCAAAAATTACCACCTCCCCGTCCTTTGGTTGTGGTCTCTCCTCTGATGGGTCGGGGGCACGGTAGGACATGACGTCCTTCTTGGGCATGTAACCCGACTTTACAAAATCCGTTAAGGTCTCGTCGGTGACGTTGGACCTCATCCAGTTGCATGTGATGGGTGCTTTGGGAGCTTTGGGAGGCATGGTGAAAGTCGGAAGCCTATGATAAAAGGAAATGCCCGGTTTAATTATAAGCCGGAGGAAATTTACAGTTCAATGTTTAAAGTGGCGGCTTATGGAGGGGCCTAATGACATATATCTAAGTGCATCGGGTTATCTAAGCCGCTGGAGGTATTTAGAGTAATTCAATTGTCTACAGTTCTATCATAAATGAGCCGGAAAATTTCACGGCGCGTGGCTTCTTTTGATCCGGAAGGTTTTACTGCGCGTGGCTTCTTTTGAGCCGGAAATGTAAGCCGCCATAGCTCAGCAGATGCAGTTTTTTACTAAGTATGGTGAAAACAAGTTTCACAGGTCATAGTGAAAATTTTGGATCAAACTAGTCGACTAAAGGGAAAGGTTTCTAGACCTAAAACAGACGCAAAAGAAGTTCTTGGGTTCGAACGGAGCCTTTATGCAGTGAAAAGAGATCTATTTGCATTTGAAATGGGTGCCAAACAGCTACCGCGTTGGTTTTATACTATCTTAAGATCAAGAAAGGGCGGTGGTGGTGAAATCTATGAAGAGTTCATGACGAACAGCAAAGAACACCGGTGAACTCGAAAATCTTAATGCAGATCTGAGGAACGGAGAGGAAGGAACTTACAGATGCAGATGTGCCATGAGGTTTCGCCGCGGTTCTCTGGACGGTTTAGGGTGATGCAGCGGCCAAGGTCGACGAGGACGCGGAGCTCTGTTGCGGCGGCGGCGGCGGCGGAGCTCGAGCAACACAGGAGTAGCGAGAGGAAGGAGACGACAGAAGGGGGAGAATGGAAAGGACCCGAGGGTCGGGTTATTTATAAGGCCAGACTCATAAGTGGGCGCGAGAAACGAGGAGGTCACGGCGTGATTATCTCGCCCGAGAGGCGCCTCGATTTTCGGGATGGCAGTAAAGATAAGATCCGTTGCGGATATGGTGGAGTAAAAAATGGACTTAATGGAAGATGACATCACGGCGGATTACCCGGAATCCAAAAGATGACGTCACGCCGGGTTATGGTCTTCACACAATTATAAGCCGGAGATTTTCTATCGAAAGAATTGAAGATTGACATGAGCCGGCTCAAATCAATCTGGGGCCTAATGTTGAGGATATAAACCTTAAGAGTCACCCGCCCGGAGGGGCCGGGTTACTCATAATGGTCATCACCTGAAGCCCGGCACCAAGCTTGAAGACGGTGGGCCAAAGGTGGGCTTAAGCCCCGGAGATGGCTTAAGGCCCGTAGTTACAACCGTCATTATGGTAGAACTTGTAGTGTAAGGCAAGAATAGTTGAGAGTCCGAGCCGGACACTCTTATGAGCCGGCCGGGACTCTGAGAGCTGCTGGGCGTCAACCTCTCTATATAAAGGGACGACCCGGCGGCGGTTTAGGGACAAGTAAGATCTTGTCGGGAGCCAGGCCTAGCAGTTAAGCTCCCTGGTCATCGAAACCCTAATCAATACCACGTCAACTGGACGTAGGCTTTTACCTTCACCGTAAGGGGCCGAACTAGTATAACCCTCGTGTTCCTTGTCCCGTTTAACCCCTTCAAGCTTCCTAGCTGCGATGGCTCCACGACTAAGTCCTAGCTCGAGGACATCTGCCGTGACAATTCCACGACACCAGGCGAGCCAGGCGAGGTGGGTGCACGTGCGTCGGGCGAGGCCAAAGCCGGCCCAGGCGAGCCAGGCGAGGTGGGTGCACGTGCATCGGGTGAGGCCAGCGCCGGCCCAGTCGAGACGGCGACCTGCGAGCCAGGCACGGGCGCACGTGTGTCGGGCGAGCCGGGCACCCGCGAGGCAGCCTCCACAGGTGAGGCGGTAGCGGGTTGACGGGCGCCACCCGTCATGCATGGCGCATGCACGTCCGGAGCGCGAGTCACATCCACGACCTGTTCATCAAGAAGCTCGAGACCAGCGCCGCGTCCAATACCTGCAGCATGATTAGGAAGCAACGCACGGGCATATGCAACATCCACAAATTGATCAGGCGAAGGTATAGACACAGGCACTGATGACATAGGAGTGGTAGAGTGAGTCGGAAGTGCACGAAAGGGGAACATATTTTCATCAAACACAACGTCACGAGAAATGTAGACGCGGTTTGTTGGAACATGTAGGCACTTGTACCATTTGTGGAGGGAACTATACCCGAGAAAAACACACTTCTTAGATCGAAACTCTAGCTTACGCTTGTTATATGGACGAAGGTGAGGCCAACATGCACACCCAAACACTTTGAAGAACGTGTAGTCTGGGATTTCATTGAGTAAGAGTTCAAGCGGGGTTTGCATTTTCAGAAGTCGTGAGGGAAGCCTATTAATAAGAAAACGGGCTGTGGAGAAAGCATCACTCCAGAACCGAAACGGAACGGATGCATGAGGTAGTAAGGTTAGGCCAGTTTCAACAAGGTGACGATGCTTACGTTCGGCAGTTCCATTCTGCTGATGTGTATGAGGACATGACACGCGATGCGAAATCCCATGTTTGTTAAAAAACGAGTTGAGGTTGTGGTATTCACCACCCCAGTCAGATTGGACATGGATGATTTTCTGTTTAAGGAGACGCTCAACGTGTGCTTGAAACTGAATAAAAACATCGAACACATCAGACTTGCGCTTAATAAGATATAACCAGGTAAACCGACTATAAGCATCAATAAAACTGACATAATAATTGTGACCACTAACGGATGTCTGGGCATGACCCCAGACATCAGAAAACACAAGCTCAAGAGGATGTTTCACAACACGACTAGACTCTGAAAACGGAAGTTGGTGACTCTTGCCCTGCTGACACGCATCACAGACAGTTTCAGCAGTTTTATTGGACACAACTGGTAGCTCATAACGATGCAACACATGACGAACTATGGGAGCTGCAGGATGACCAAGACGCGCATGCCAATGAGTGGGCGACACACGGACACCACTGAACGCCTGAGGAGAAGACTGCACGGAGGGTGTGCGTGACGCATCAACTGCGTACAAGCCATGGCGAAGACGACCGCTAAGCAGAACGGCCCTCGTGTCCTGATCCTTGATAAAGAAACGAAAAGGGTGAAACTCAGCAAGGACATTATTATCACGTGTAAGTTAAGGAATAGACAACAAACTACGCGTAGCAGAGGGAACACGAAGGACATTGGAAAGATGTAGTTTGCGAAAATTGTGTACAAGGAGAGAAGCCTGACCAACATGAGAGATGCGCATACTGTAGGAGATATGCCCTAGAGGCAATAATAAATGATATTATTTATCTCCGAGTTCATAATTATGTTTATGTTCCATGCTATAACTGCTATGGTTCTCAAGTCTGCAATAACCACGAGGCTCGGAGGAAGACTCATATGCACGTGTGGAATAATAAACGGTAAAATGTATTCCTAGTCTGGCCTCTAAGACTAGCTCAAGTGTTGCATGATGGTTATGTTTTCCTGATCATGGGCATGTCTATGTCAGCAACCTTGAGGGCATAATGTTAAGAGAACATTTGTGTTGAATCGACCCGGCATGATGTTATGCTATGAGATTCATTCGTCACAAGTTTATTGGTACATAACACAAAGATGGTTAACGTTTGCATGATTCCTTAGACCATGAGAGTATCGAGTTTCTTCATGCTTGCTTCATGAACTTTGGGGTTTGTTAAACGTCATCCGTAATTGGGTGGCTATTACGGCGGCTTACGGGTTCATGGAAAAGTGTGTCAAGTAACTTGATAGCTCAAGATTGGGATTTGCTCCTCCGACGATGGAGAGATATCTCTGGGCCCTCTCGGTGTTACGGTATCCATCATCGTCTG
>NC_057814.1:2745605-2752956 GCF_018294505.1 Triticum aestivum | reverse complement strand
AAAGAAGATGTTGAATCATATAGTTCATTCATGAACTTAGTATAGTTCCAAGATGGCTTTTGACAATGGGACACTACTGCAGGTAGTTGCTCCATAACTCAGTCTGAGGAATCCAGGTTCGACCTGTGATTCACATACATACAAAGCCAAGTCCACACAAAATATGAATTTTTGTGAAAACGTGAAAACGCGAGGACATGCAAAGATACACACGGAACTGAAGTCGTCAGATCCGTTGGACATCAGGCTATACCACAAGCGAAGCATATTTACACCGGTGTGCCACAGGTGTAAAGTGCATTAGCATTAACTAGATTATTGACTCTAGTGCAAGTGGGAGTCTGTAGGAGATATGCCCTAGAGGCAATAATAAATGATATTATTTATCTCCGAGTTCATAATTATGTTTATGTTCCATGCTATAACTGCTATGGTTCTCAAGTCTGCAATAACCACGAGGCTCGGAGGAAGACTCATATGCACGTGTGGAATAATAAACGGTAAAATGTATTCCTAGTCTGGCCTCGAGGCTAGCTCAAGTGTTGCATGATGGTTATGTTTTCCTGATCATGGGCATGTCTATGTCAGCAACCTTGAGGGCATAATGTTAAGAGAACATTTGTGTTGAATCGACCCGGCATGATGTTATGCTATGAGATTCATTCGTCACAAGTTTATTGGTACATAACACAAAGATGGTTAACGTTTGCATGATTCCTTAGACCATGAGAGTATCGAGTTTCTTCATGCTTGCTTCATGAACTTTGGGGTTTGTTAAACGTCATCCGTAATTGGGTGGCTATTACGGCGGCTTACGGGTTCATGGAAAAGTGTGTCAAGTAACTTGATAGCTCAAGATTGGGATTTGCTCCTCCGACGATGGAGAGATATCTCTGGGCCCTCTCGGTGTTACGGTATCCATCATCGTCTGGCCAGACACTTTGTGATTTGATCACGGGGATGCCGGAACACGATAACAAGAAAAGAGAACAATACCGGTAACGAGGTAACTAGCATAGTGGACAAGTTGTTGATCCACGGGAATGCCAACATGTCTCACCTCGGGTATTTGTAACATATCGCGAAGCAACAGGAATAGCACACGGCAACTGGAGGTTCACTCGAATATTTATTCGTGTGGGTATAGGGGTCAATATGGGTGTCCACGGCTCCGATGTTGATCATTGATCGGAAGGGGTTCCGGGTCATGTCTATACTTCACCGAACCTATAGGGTCACACGCTTAAGGGTCATCTATTTGCTGAATACTAGACAGGGAGTCTGAGAGAAAATCACCGAAAAAGTTTCGGACACCGAAAAGTTTCGGACAGCGGAATCGTACCGCAGAGAGAGGTCATCGGATAAGTTTCGATGATACCGAAAAGTTGTTTCGGGATACACCATTAAGTCAAATTGGTTTCGGCACATGCCTGATAATTCTTGGAGGATGCCAGAATCATTCTGGAAGCTTTTTGGAATTTTCTGAGATAAAAACCGGAAATGTTCTGGAGCTGCCGGAGCCACATCAGATGCGTTTCGCAGATGAAAATCACTAAAACCGGAATTGTTTCGGAACGCGTTGAAAATCATTTTAGTGGGTACTGGAAATGTTCTTAGCCCACATAAATATTTTCAGTTCGATCAGACGCTGAAAAATGTCGTCGTGAATAGTGAAAATCAGCTTTATGGTTACTTTATGGAAAGCCACCTTTTGGGGCTTTGCTCCAAAAGATCTTGGGGATGACATGGATGGATAGGAGCCTTTTTTTGGGCCCCTCATGAGGGTGTGGCCGGCCACATGGGGTATCCCCCCTTGGGGACCCTCTTGTTCCTTGGTTTCACTCCTAGGTCCTTGTGGAAGGACTTCATTCATGTGCATTTTGGGTTTTTTGTGAAACTACCCTACCCCCTTGGGATTTCCTATAAATAGAGGTGGAGGGGCAGCCCTCCACACTCATCCCTTGCTCTCATACACATGCCATGCATTATCTGGCTTCTTCTCTCCCTCCCACGAAAAGAGTTTCGTAGAGCCGTAAGGCTGTCTGGGTTCCGGCAGGAACTAGTTCTGGACGGCGAAGCCCTGCCGGATAGATGACACCGTATGTGTGCAACTCTGTAGAGAGATCGTAGTTTCGGTCTTAGTTCGTGAGTGCCTCCCGAAGGGCTGTCCGTGTGACCGTCCGAGTTTCGAAGGTCCTCCCGAAGGGCTGTCCGAGTGACCGTTCAAGTTTCGAAGGTCCTCCCGAAGGGCTGTCCGCGACACCGTCCGGGGGGTTGTTCGACCGCCTCCTGGAGGGCTGTCTGAGGAGCAGATGAGGGTATACATCCTCGCGGTTGGGAGGTTGTAAATCCTAGCTGCGGGGATCTGCACCGCCGATCGTCATCGACTCTACTTCCCGCTGCACTACGAGTCGGTAACGAAAAAGATCAAACCATGTATGCAGTCTCCATAGTGGTCCTGGGCTGGTGCGTAGGTCGGAAAATTTTTGTTTTCTGCTGCGTTCCCCTACACATACCTGCTCCACTGGCGGTGTGCACCTGATCATGACCACGATATGGCTCCTGAGTAGAGAGCTTGCCCATCTCGCCGGTGAGGTGGTTAGTAGCTCCGGTGTCCATATACCACGTCGGATCAATGGAGTAGGACGGAGTGCGACCATGATCATGACTCGTCACGGCGGCGGCGGCCTGCTTGTCGTTCCCTTTACCATTGTTGCCGAGGCCCAGGAAATCTTGCTTGTAGCGACGATGGCAGTGAGAGGCGATGTGGCGCTCAAGGCCACACAGCTGGCAGGCCTGCGGTTCACCGCAGGAGGAGCAGCAAGCAACCGGCCGGTTGCCCCCCGTGATGGATGGCGCATTGCCACGCGGGGCCGGCTGTGAAAACGGTGCCGGCTTGCCACCGGAGGATGATGACCGCGGAGGTTTGCCGCGAGTCGCGGCATTGGCGGTGGCAAAACCTGGTGAGACACGACGCGCCTTGATGCGCTGTTCGCGGCCAAGGAGTCGGGCGTAAAGCTCGCGAGGTGGAAGTGGATCATCACAGCCATGAACGTTCTCAACGAGATTGTCATAATCATCATCAAGCCCGTTAAGCACGAAGGTGGTGAACTCCTCGTCCTGCAGAGACTGGCCAATCGAAGCCAGTGTGTCGGCGAGGCCCCTCATCTTGTTGAAGTAGTCCGTAATGCTGAGGTCACCAAGCTTGGTCTCACCTAGCTCGGTGCGGATAGAGTGGGCACGCGCCTGAGACTGAGAGGCGAAGCTGGTGTGAAGAGCCGCCCACGCCTCTCGTGACGTAGCGGCGAAGATGACCAGCGACGAGACGCTCGGAGCGAGCGAGGACTGGATGGCGGAGAGGATGGCTTGATCCTGGGCCACCCATGCATGATACGCCGGGTGCTGAGGGGGCGGACACAGGATGGACCCGTCGACGTAGCCCTCCAGGTAGCGACTCCGCAGAAGAGGCAACACCTGGGCACGCCAGGACAAGTAGTTGTCTGGCGTGAGTTTCACCGGTAGCAGGTGTGAGAAGTAAAACGGCGACGGCACTGCGGCTTGATCACCGTGAGCATGCGGCGGTGCGTAGAAGCCCATCGACGAATGTGCAGCCGGTCCCGAGTAGGACGGATAGGGCCCGACAGAAGCAGCCGTCGGGGCGCCGTAGGACGCCGCAGCTGGCGCCCCATACTGCAAGGCAGCCGCAGCCACATGGGGCGGCGGCGACGGAGCCGGGTAGGCTTGGGGCGGCGCAGGGTAGAGATGTGTCGGGGGCACCGAGTAGGGCTGCATAGCAGCGGCAGCCCCAGGAGACGACGGCGACGGCACCGGGTAGGGTTGGTGTGGCGCTGGGTAGGGTTGGTGTGGCGGCGCGCCGTAGGGATGGGACGACGGGAGGCCGTAGTGATGCGGAACAGGAGGCGCACCGGACAGCGGCGCCATCCAGGACGGCGGCGGCGGCGGCCTACCATGAGCCGTTGCAGGAGCGCCGCATGAGTACAGATCGCCCGCCGCGACGTTGGGCGGGGCGACATGATCGCCAGGGAGGCCCGATCCGATCTGGGGACCAGGCGATGGAGGAGCGCCATGGGCCATCGCAAGGGGGCGCGAGGCCAGAAACGGCGACCCAAGGGCCAGCGCAGCGACGCCGGGGGGCGGCGACAGAGGTCGGCGCAACGGCGGCGGCGGCGGTAGAGGCAGCGGAAGCCATCTTAACCTAAACTGATATCATGTAAAACGTAAAATGTTGGAAACTGCTCGACACCCTAAACCGGGGTGTGGCTATCTCATTATATAGAGGGTACCCCAAGGGGTACAATACAATGTTACAGTATATTACAGAGGCTACGTATATACAGTGGCTCACACAACGAAGCATTCATCTCATTAGTCACCTTAGGCAGAATACATTCCAATACCGACTCGGAGGAAAGTGTAGGATCTTTAGTATATACCTCTTTGAAATATGAGGCTGCCATACGCTCCATATCCGACGGAGCATTACACCAACTGCCATCCGACCGACGCGGCCGCTGAATATAATTACGTGCCCACCAAACAGCTCGACGGAAGAAGTATTTCGTATTTCGGTCACCTTCTTTTAGCCATGTAATACGTGAACGCTGCAGCCATAGCATTTCCTTCCGATAAAGTAATTCATCCATCTCATTCATCTTAGCACGAATGAGTACATGGTCCGCTGAACTCAGTTTCAGCTCATCTAGCTCGGCTCGTAATTCTTCAATCTTCTTAGTAACGTGGCCGAAATTTTTGCACTCCAACACCGGAGACTGGCCATGACAGACTTGAGAGAATTTGTCACCTCCCCCAAGTTACCAGCAAGTCTTTTTTTCGCCCAAGCTCCAGCTATCACTTCAGGGAGCGCTGAATGCCGCTCCCACATAATTTCATATCTGGGTGTTGTACGTTGTCTACGTGAATTATCAACAGCTTCGAACTGAACAAGGATTGAGCAATGGTCCGAACATGGTGAAGCTAAGTGCAACACTTTGGCCGCCGGAAACAGATCCCGCCATGCCTCGTCCGTGACTGCACGATCAAGCCTTACCTGAACATTGCGAACTCCAGTCTGTCCATTATCATATGTATAAGGATACCCAGAGAACCCTAGATCCTTCAGTTCACACACCTCCAAGAAATTCCTGAATGCCAACATCTGATTCTCCGATCTCGTACAACTTGATAGGTGTTCGTGTTGCCACATCGCCTCGCTAAAATCGCCACACACAAACCACGGGTCATGTGAAATAGCTCGCAATATAGATAGATGATCCCACATGAGTTGACGATTCTCCACCCTGGGTTCTCCATATACAAATGTAGCACGCCAAGTAATATCAGTACCATTGTCAATCACATGCACGTCAAAGTAGCGTGCACAACTATCCATCACTGTCACTGTTAAAGCTTCATCCCAAAATAGGGCCAAACCTCCGCTTCTTCCATTACTACTAACACCACTGAAACCCTTCAAACCCAGTCTCCATTTAAGCTTCTCCATCTTCTCTTTAGTTTGCCTAGTCTCACTTAAAAATACAAACTTGGGGACGTTGGTCTTTGTGAGGGCCAACACCTCACGAACTGTCCGGCGATTCCCCCCACCCCGGCAATTTCAAAAAAGTAGACTCATTGGACCGGGCGGCTCCCATCCCGGGAGTCCGCCAAAAAATTGTCATTATCACCACTTATATCAGTTTTGGCACGCTTGATATTAGAACTCATTGATAGCTCCTCTACCTGAGCAAGGTCAGCACCCTTACCATCCGTGAGAGCAAGAAGACCACCTGGATACATGGCAGCAACAGTACCCGTCCCTTGATCCACACTGAATCGCTTTCGAGAGCTCTTATCCAACTCCATGGAATCATGTGCATTCGTGCTAGGATCCATATTAGTTAGCTCCTGGTCCAGAACATCCTTATTAGAATTATTATTCTTTGCCGCTGTGACATCTCCTTTCACCTTAACATGTTTCCCAGTGCCTGGACCATTAGTAGTATTATCAGATTTCACCCTGTTGGGCATATCAGCATACAACCAGTCACCATACTTCAGATCCTTTTCCTCATGAACTCCAGTCCCACATTCCTTATGGTCATGGCCAATTAGACCACACTTTTTACAAAAGCGAGCCAGCTTCTCGTATCGAACCAGGAAGACCTGTCTCTCCTTCCCTTTAACAATGCTCACAAACTTCGTCAATGGTTGACGAACATCATGACGCACACGGACACGCACATAATCACCCCTAGATTTACCATTAAGGCGCATCTCTAGAATCGGCCCAGAATTCTTCAAAAGCTTCTCAATCCGACCTTGCTATTTCGTTGCCGGTAATGAAGAATCGTCGAGTGTGCATGGAGGATAGCCCGTCGCCGAACCGTCGCCTCTCCGCGACGCAAGATCAATCTGATCGCGAGTAGGCAGGACCGATTGCCAGGGCTCATGAAGAAGAGGTGCAGCGCTAACTGCATGAATTTTTTTTTTTTGGAGCGAAAGCTAACTGCATGAGTTACTCACGGCAGAGTCTTAACTACGCTAGGGCCTATTCTTTTTCCTGCTTTTTATACTTGAGACAAGGAGGGCCCAGTACGTGGCTTCTCATGGACCTTTCCTTTTCTCCTGATTGCTTGAGATTAGGGGGGCCTAGTACGTGAAAGTAGATATAATTGATACGTTTACCGCTAACTATAGGAAACGCCCCCCTTGGCTGCGCCACTGGAAGCACCTCGTCATCTTCAGGAGGCACCATAGCTCTAGCAGCCTGTGTCTGCTACACCCCGCAGCAACACCTGAGGATTCAATCCAATCAACCATTAGAAACTGATAAGGCAATGTATATTACAGGTTCCTAATAGTGAAAATAAAGCCACTATTGCAACAAATATCTAACATCTCCAGTAATCTTCAGAAATTGAACCAAACAAACCATTACGAGGAACATGAAAAATACCCTGAAGGTTCAGTCTACACGTAGTCACACTCTACAAATATTTAGAAACAGGGTGCAAAAGTAATAAGTGGTCCACAGTTTATGTAACACTACAAAACATAGTTTGGATCTACTTCTACGAGGAACATATTTATATATATATATATATATATATATATATATATATATATATATATATATATATCTATTAAAAGTAGCTAACATTCACAGCGCAACTACATAGTTCATCACTAAAGGAAATAGGACCGTATCACTTATCACAAATATTCAGTGTGCAACTTAACCACACTTCACAATATTCAGCTTTCGTTTCGCTAAGGCCAACTCCAATACTAGACCACAAACAAACGTCTGTTTTATCTGTTTAGGGTGGCAATG
>NC_057814.1:2742888-2744967 GCF_018294505.1 Triticum aestivum | reverse complement strand
GGCATCTCTTTGTCGCGCCCGCTGCCGTCGCCGATCGCCGCGCCAGCGGCCACCGCCTCCCGCGCGCCCGCTCGCCGCCTTGCCTGCCGCCCGTGCCGCCTCCCCGCCTCCCACGCGCGCCCCACCCTGCTCCACCGCAAGCTCTAGCCGATGGGGGCGAGAGGAATGGGACGCGGGCGTAGCGGCGGTGGCGGCTAGACGCGGGCGCTGCTCCTTCCTGGGCGGCGGCATGACACATGGGGCCGAGTGGGACATGCAGCGCCACGAGTCGGTCTGTTTCGTGCCCGCATCCACCCAAAGCCAGGCCAAGTTTGGGCCGCGGATGCGGTAAAACGGACAGGAAACAGACAGAAAGATAAAACGAGGTCTGCGGTTGGGCCATGTTCTTTGTCCGTTTATCCTATACCAAACCGACGCGGCCGGACAAGATGGGTCAGCCTTGGAGTTGGCCTTATCACTTGAATAGATTTATTTAACTCAAGAGGAATTTTACCATACACTGGGACCAAAAATACATCTGTGCATACAAAGTAAAAAACGGATTTGCTATTCCCAAAAATATAATGGGAACAAAAAAGGAAACAGGGAACCAACACGATTGGTCGTTATTTTCTTTGTGTTATCGCGCGGAAAGAAAAAAAGGAAATGCTAGTAGTTGGAGCGTTAAACTGCAAAAGGCACGAAACCACAAACCGGAAAGGAAAAACCGGGAACCAACCGCGCCGATCGGTTTTCCCTCGCGGGAGCGCTCCGCGCTTGACACTTGTCGCCCGCGGAGCGCTCCCGAATCGCTCGTTCCGAGCACCCCGAAGGAGCGCTCGTTAACTAGTTGCTCTCGAGAGAAGCCGAGCGAGCGTGGTGTCACGTAGCTGCCCTCAGGTGGGGCGACGGCCCATCGTTCGTTTGTTTTTTTCCGCCGCCTCAAAAAAAAAGTACGTGTGTGTGAAAACTGCAGATTCCTACAGCGAACAGCTGATAGTAGCTGCCGCTGATTTTGTTTGATATCGCCAAAGTGTATACTCAGTTGAAGGGAACGAAAACACTTGTGAATGTCCATCCAAAACAAGAGAAGCATATTTTTCCGAATCTCCAACCTTGAGGCAAAGGACTGAAATGAGTAAATTATAGTACAACATCCATCAGTGCCCGCTTGTGCTTCTCTGGAGATGCAGTCCTTTGCCACAAGCAACTAGCATGAATTTTCCATGAATGAATATACTTGAGAAGTACGTACAAGTCTTCTGGTGAATTTACGCACAAATTCAAATCCCGTAAATTCCAACTTTTCTGCACATCACATGGTAAAGACCGGGAGACATTACATTGAGATTTAGATGTGTAGATAGAAACTTTCTTTGAACAAGTCTTGAAACGCGGACACTTAGACGGTGTCCACAGTCCACACAAATTCTAGCAGCTGTCATGTTCATCATAGTATGTACTATCTCAGCTATAAAGACTCTAGCTAGCCACTCATCCCCTCATCACAAAGGAAAGGAAGCATTATTACACCCAATTATCAACCCACAACCCAGCTGCTAAGAGTTAGCTAACATATTTTATTGACCTAAACTGCAGTTGTTTCATTTCATGTCGCCCTCTTGTTTGCTTCACGATGTTCTATCTATTACAGCCTTGGTTTTATTCGATGGTTGATATTGTTCTCATTTCTTGTGTACATCTTGTTCTCAGGCGGTATAGCTGCTTTTTTTTTACAGCATCAGCATAACACTAGTGTACACGCATCTCATATCAAGAACTAAGTTAACGGTCTACATTACAGGTGAGGGGTGTTGACTTGTGCATTCTCCCAAGCAACCGGCCATGCTATTACTGTTGGCATTGCTGCTGCCCTGTAACGACAGAGTTAGCAACGTTGAAGTCTCAACGATCCATGAAAGTAGCACCGCCGATCTGCACGCGCTATTTGACTTCAAGCAGGGCATACATTGAAGTTTGGTATAATGCTTTCGTTGAAATCACTAGTACAAGAGGAGGGGGGTATATATAGGTTGCTGGCGCAACGAGACTAGAGTCGTGGAGCTGATCATGTGCTCGATCGTGGGCAGATGGGCGGAG
>NC_057814.1:2737967-2742632 GCF_018294505.1 Triticum aestivum | reverse complement strand
GTTGAGACTGGAGCGAATGTCGATGAAGGATGCAGACGGCAGCCCCTTGGTGAAGATGTCAGCAAACTGCGCCGTAGTTGGTACATGGAGAACACGGACTTCACCTAAAGCTACTTTCTCTCTTACAAAGTGTATGTCTATCTCTATGTGTTTGGTTCTACGATGCTGAACAAGATTACATGACATATACACAGTTGACACATTATCACAATACACAATTGTAGCCTGGTGGACTGGGCGGTGGAGCTCGGTGAGGAGTTGGCGAAGCCAGACCGTTTCAGCAACGGCGTGTGCAACAGAAGGATACTCAGCCTCCGCAGATGACCTGGAAACAGTTAGTTGCCGCTTCGACGACCATGAAATCAGATTATCACCCAAGTAAACACAGTATCCCGACGTGGAGCGACGTGTATCCGGGCACCCCACCCAGTCTGCATCAGAGTATGCGGTGAGAGAGGTAGGTGAAGAGGGAGAGATGGTGAGGCCATAATCAAGTGTACCCTTGAGATAACGGAGAACACGACGCACATGGTTCATATGAGGAACACGGGGGTCGTGCATGTGTAAGCACGCTTGCTGGACAGCGTAGGAAATGTCAGGCCGTGTGACAGTGATGTATTGGAGCGCGCCAGTGATGCTGCGGAACAGAGTTGGATCAGGAAGGGGGTCGCCAGTGGAGGACAGTTTGGCGCCGATCTCGGCGGGTGTACGTGTGGGATGGCACTCGAGCATGCCGGCTTTGGAAAGCAGGTCGATGGCGTACTGGCGCTGTGAGAGGAAAAGACCCCGGGAGGATCTGGCTACGGCGACGCCAAGGAAGTGATGGAGCGGACCAAGATCAGTCATGCAGAACTCGGCGCGGAGAGAAGAGATGATGTGGGAAAGAAAAGATTTGGAGGAGGCGGTGAGAACTATATCGTCAACGTACAAGAGTAAATAAGCAGTGTGCGTAGAGGAGTGGAAGATGAAGAGAGAGGAGTCAGAGCGGGAAGGGACGAAGCCGACGCGCTGAATAAAAGAAGCAAAACGCTGAAACCAAGCCCTTGGCGCTTGTTTGAGTCCGTAAAGAGATTTTTTAAGATGGCAGACGTGGTCGGGAAAGTAGGCATCACAGAAACCGAGAGGCTGGCGACAATAGACAGTCTCATTGAGAGAGCCATGCAAAAATGCGTTTTTTGACGTCGAGTTGGTGGATAGGCCACGAGGAAGAAACAGCGAGGCTGAGGACGACGCGAATAGTACTAGGCTTGACCACCGGGGAGAAAGTTTCGTCAAAGTCGACGCCAGGCTGCTGGGAATCACCGCGACAGACCCATCAAGCCTTGTAGCGAGCGAGGGACCCGTCAGAGTTGAATTTGTGACAAAACACCCATTTTCCAGAGACCACGTTGGCGCCAGGAGGACGAGGGATGAGAGTCCAGGTATGATTGAGAAGGAGCGCTTCGTACTCGTCTTTCATGGCCTGAAACCAATGCGGGTCAAGGAGAGCAGCTTTATACGAAGAGGGAATAGGGGAGATGGGAGAGGCAGATGCGGTGAGGTTGAGACGATCGATTGGCCGGCCAAACCCTGCTTTGCTGCGAGTACGCATGGAGTGGTCGTTATGAGGAATATGGACGGGAACATCACGGGGAGGCAGCGGAAGCGGTGAGGGCGACGAGACGGGGGAAGAAGAATATTGTGGATCGGGGTGGTTGGTACGGCTCGGTGTAGTAGCAGGGGAAGGTGCGGGACGTCAGGGTGCATGGGGGCTGGGTGGCACGATCGTCGAGGGAACCGCGTGGTCGACTGCATGGGAGAGCGCGGGATCCGAGAGATCCGCGGGGCCGGGAGCTGGGTGGTGGGTGGTCACGGGATCCAAGAGATCCGCGGGGGCGGGAGCTGGGTGGTGGGTGATCACGGGATCCAAGAGATCTGCGGGGCCTAGAGCTGGGTGGCGGGTGGGCACGGGATCCAAGAGATCCGCGGGGCTGGCAGAATGCAGCGGAGGGGATTGGTGGGAGGGCGAATCAAGAGATTCGCTGGAGGTTGGGGTAGCAGCGGGTAGTGGTGGGGTGGGGCCCGATGAGACGGGGCCATGCAGGCCATGCACGTCGAGGGCGGAGGAGCGCGTGGAGCTGGACGTGCGAGTGGTAAGCGGGGCGGACAGATTGGGCGGCTGGTGGGTGGCAAAGGGGAAAGTATTCTCGTCAAAAATGACGTGGCGGGAGAGAATGACGCGACCCGAAGGAATGTGAAGGCAGCGGTAGCCTTTGTGGGAGTTAGAAAATCCGAGGAGAACGCAGGGCAACGATCGTGGGGCTAGCTTGTTGGCGGAGACGGCCGACATGTTAGGGTAACATAAACAGCCGAAGACATGCAAATCGGCATAGTTGGGGGGTGCTAAGAAAAGGGAGTCGTAAGGAGAGAAGCGGGGACATGTTTTGGTTGGTCGAACATTTAGAAGGAACATGGCATGTCGAAGAGCTTCGACCCAATATTGAGCGGGCATGGATGCTTGGAGAAGAAGAGTGCGAAGGATGTCATTAATGGTTCAAAGAGAGCGCTCAGCCTTGAAGTTCTGAGGTGATGTGTAGGGGCATGAGAAGTGTAGGAGGATGCCATGGTGCAGGAAGAAATCACGGTTGCGGGTGTTATCGAATTCTCGCCCGTTGTCACATTGTAAGAAACGGATGGGGAGAGAGAAGTGAGTGTATACGTAGCGTTGGAAATTGACAAATATGCTATGAACATCTGATTTAGCATGGAGAGGGAAGGTCCAGATAAAATGTGAGTAATCATCTAGAACGATAAGATAATATTTGAAACCAGATACACTGGGGGTGGGAGATGTCCATAAGTCACAATGCAACAATTCAAAGGGAAAGGAACTACTAGTAGTAGATGCGCTAAAAGGGAGCCTAACATGCTTGCCCAGTTGACAGGCGTGACAGGGAGAGGCATCGTGCGGCTCTCGAGCATGAGGAAGCTGGAACTCGTCAAGGCGTGTAGTCGTGGTCGTGCTGCTGGGATGTCCAAGACGGCGGTGCCACAAGGTGATGGAGGTGATCATAGTGTGAGGCGTGGGAGTGGCTGCACCGTGGACAGTGTACATGTCACCGAAGCTATTGAACCGAGCCAGCTCCATCTTGGTTCGAAGATCCTTCACCGACAATCCATAAGGGTCAAATTTAACCGAAACTTGATTATCAATGGTAAAACGACGAACATATATGAGATTCTTAATGAGAGAAGGTGCAACGAGAACTTCGCGAAGAAGAAGAGGGGAGCAGAGGGAGAGAGATGGGAAGTATCGACGCCGGTGACAGGAACAGAAGAGCCGTCACCAATGGTAATAGAGGGAAACAAAACAGAAGGATGAACGGCAGAAAGAGAAGTACTAGATGCAGACATGTGGCAGGAAGCACCAGAGTCGAAGATCCAGTCGTTACCTGCGTCCTGGGTGGTGAGAGAGTTCATGGCGGCGATGAAGGCGGCCTGATCCCAAGCCGGTGCGGTCGAGGTGGAGGCAGGTGCGGGCGGCGGCTGAGTCGAAGAAGATGCGCCCGCGGTGCCGTGCTCCCAGGGTGATGGCGTGGGGAAGCCGTAGGGGTATATGGGCGGCGCGGGCGAGGCCGCCGCTGCCTAGTACAGCAGCACGTACGCAGCATATGCGTGTGGTGGAGGACGCGAGCCGAGGAGACCGGGGGCGCCGGTAGAGGGACGAAGCCCGGGCGTCCATCCACCGCTGTAGGCCGGCGGGGCGCCATAAGGAGAAGGCGCAGACCACGGCATGGGCCACGCCTGCACCAGGCTAGTCCACGGATCTGCAGTAGGGTGCCAGGTGGAGGTGAATGGAGGCGGAGGCGCGGGAGGTGCGGAAGAAGTAGAAGCAGGCGCAGCCGAGGATGAAGAAGAGGCCGAACCTGGTTTCGGGGGACGGTACACCGGGTTTTTGCCCTTGTAGTTGGGGCTGGGGCGCCATCCTGGAGGTGGTTGAACGGCAGGAGACGATGAAGACGCCGCCGCGGCCGCTGGTGGTGGAGCAGGGCCAGCCGCAGCGTGGAAGAGTCGCGGAGTGCTCGCCTTGCACGCCTGGTTCTGCTCCTCCATCTGGAGCATCGAACGCGCCTCGGCAAGAGTCGGCAGTGGCCGCAGGAGCGGGATCAAGGTGGCCTGTTGGGCGAACCGATCGTCGAGCCCGCCCATGAGGGCATGAAGAAGAGAGCGGTTGACAACCACCTCGCCGAGCTCACGGAGTTCGTCGCCAATGGCCTTGATGCGCTGACAGAAGACGCCGACGGGGCGATCGCCCTGGGTGATGGTGCGGAGCTCGGTGTTGAGGGCGGAGACACGAGCATCGCGGTTGTCTTGGAACAGCTGACGAAACTCAGCCCAAATGTCGCGAGCGGACGCGCCGTCGGTGACCACCAAGTTGAAGAGCTCGTTGGAGATGCGCGTGTACAGCCACTGGATGATGGCGAGGTCGTCCTTGAGCCACCGAGGGTCATGAGGAGACAGGGGCGAATCGCCGGTGATGTGATGAAGAAGAGAACAGCGGCCGAGGTGGATCTCGAACAAGTGGCGCCAATGGTAATAGTTGTGGCTATGGAGGTCCAAGACGATGGATATGAACGACGTGATATCTGTAATGGTGTCGCTGAAGGAAAGAGGGGGAGGGGTGAG
>NC_057814.1:2729031-2737634 GCF_018294505.1 Triticum aestivum | reverse complement strand
GCCGGGAAGAGGATGTGTTGGCTGGCCGCTGGAGGAGGGAAGGGTGGGTTGCCCTCCAGGGTTGGTCATGGCGATCGTGGAGGGGAAGGACCGTAACTGGTGTCTGATACCATGAAGTTTGGTATGCTTTCGTTGAAATCACAAGTACAAGAGGAGGGGGGTACATATAGGTTGCTGGCGCAACAAGACTAGAGTCGTGGAGCTGATCGTGTGCTCGATCGTGGGCAGATGGGCGGAGACCGAGTCCAGCGGTCTAACATACATCACCGGCGATCCACAAGGAGCCTTGAGCAGCAGGAGAAGGACCACCCACTTCTGCTGATGCCGTGGCGTGAACTGCCGAAGCTTAACCTCATAGGCTCGGACTTAGCAGGCCAAATAACCTCTTCTCTTGGAAACATGGCATTCCTTGGAATGCTCGACCTTGAGTGGAATAACTTCGTTGGCCCCATATCTATCCTTGGCTGTCTCCAACAGCTGCACACACTTTGAAACTAGGTGACGACAATTGCAACCGACAATGCCTTCGACAAGGAGACAGCGCCTAAGGCGCCGCCATCGCCCGCCATGATCGAGTCAGCACGGTTTTCACAGGAAATCAAGGCACTCCAAGCCAGCAGCAGGCCGGATCGGCGCTGAACTACGTCGTGACGGCGCACGCAGCCACCACCGCCCGCCCTGTCCGCGCGAGAGAAGAGAGATAGACAGCTAGGGATGGGAGTGAGCATTGGGAGTGAGGGCCGGCCCAATCGCTTCGGACATGGCCGTTAGTGCCTCGGCGTCGCCGCTGTCGGCCCACAAGTGATCGGCCATGTCAAAACACTCTCAGAAAACGAATCAGTGTTTTCTGTCACTATCAAAATTGTGGCGCGATGCAAAATGTCACGTTTTTTAAAGTGGTGGTTTTACGAGAGTTATGATGTTAATGTGGTGGTTCTGTGCATTTTTTACTCTCCTAACTCATTATTTCTAACACATTTAGCTGTTTCTGCACTTGACTTAGGGGTAAGAATATCATGGATGGAATGAAGCACCATTTCATATGGTTTTGGGAAGAACAAAATTGGCAATGGTCCATATATTATCCTGCGTGATTACAGAATTGTCTCGTTTTCGTTATTCATCGAACTGTAATCTGTGGCCACACGCTAGCATTTTTTATCAAAAAATGCTAGCGTTTTGTTTGTGATGTTGACTACTTCCTCTATAGTACTTGTTCCTGCAAATTTGCGGATGTTCAAACGAGTTGGCAACGTTACATAGCAGCGATCCATGCTACTCCAACAACAAATACTGTGTGTGTGTATGTAACAAGTTGTAGACTTGATAAGTTAAACACTATACGTGAGGAACGCAGGGAAGACTTGGCTCGATAACTTATGACACTCGTGAATGGCATCAGTCAGAGCACGCTGATAGCGTGTGAGAGTAGAAAAAGATATGTTTAGTGAATGGTCAAGTGTTCATTATTGACCAAGCGTTATAAGTCAACCAATATGAGCGGGTGCTGCCGTTAGCATTACTACCTCGATTACTTTCTCACATTGGCTAGTGATCAATAATTAAAATGTAGTCACCATCACCAACAATAGAAATGGGTCTCATAAGCAACATTAGCATGGATGTGTGCATCGCAATAATGCAGAGGCTGGGGGTTTCGACCTCCTTTTCAAAAAAGAAGGATCTGAACAATCTCACATGCACTTGTGTCAATAGTCTTCGTCCCAAAAACTTGTGTCAATAGTGATCAATAATGGAAATGGAGCTACCATCAGTGGCCACCATCAACCGGCACCGATGCACGTCCCGGGCTGCCCAGGAATATCCAAGCGGGAGGAGTAAATTTTTGTGGAGCAAGACCCAGAGGTCGTTGCAGCGATGCCTTGGCTTTGAGTGTTTTTTTCTGCAAATTTGTCAACGCTGGCGAGCCAGGTAGGGAGGTCGTTGGTCTTCCCCTAGTACGTAGTTTAGGTGAAAGCCAGGCGACACATTGATTGGAAAAATGTGATCGTCATGCAATTTGCTTGACGAATTCAAAGTTTTCCGGTGACTAGACTGTGATCGTGATGCCGAGTCTAGTCAATGGATTAGATGACGAGGTGGTAGATACTCCATATCTCTTCACAAGCTACCAAGGACATGAGTGGCTGATCATTTACCTACTGCGTGGACCTAGCATGCTACAAGGCACAAGCTCTAAGTACTAGTACACCTCTCGCCAACTATCGGAGACATTTCCATCAAAACCAAAATGCTAGTCATGGAGACGGAGCGACCCAAAGTGCTCGCCTCTCTCGCCGCACTTCTACTGCTGCTGCTGATCACGGTCGGCGCGCTCGTGCCGGACATCGGAGTACAAGCAAGAGCACTCCTTGTCTGGAAAGCCAGCCTCAGCAACCAGAGTCAGCAAGCCCTGATGTCCTGGGAGAACGCCTCCACGCTCTGCAGCTGGCACGGCGTCAGCTGCACGGTGCACCAGCGCCGGCCTGTGATCAGCGGTATCTCCCTGAGGGGGATGCAGCTTAGAGGGACATTGGAGTTGCTCAACTTCACAGTGCTGACGACGCTGACAAGTCTCGACCTCTCTCACAACTACCTCTCCGGGGGCATCCCTCCAGGCATCGAGACTCTGGAGGAGCTCCAAAGTCTGCTACTGCAAGGCAATCAGATAAGAGGCTCGGTACCACTAGATAAAATGAGTAGCAACCTTGTGACCCTCAACTTGTCACTCAATCATTTAGTTGGTCACATCCCTTCTGAAATAGGCCACCTAACTCACTTAGTCACATTAGATCTGTCTAGCAATAATCTTTCTGGCTCAATCCCAAGCAACATCGGTGGTTTGACAAAACTCGCCACCTTGAATCTTTGCCAAAATGAACTTTCAGGGCAAATTCCACAAGAATTAGGTTACCAAGTGAACTTAGAGGTCTTGGATCTTAGTGAAAACACACTCTCGGGTTCCATCCCAGACATCTTAGGGAATTTGACAAAACTCAACAGCTTGTACCTTTGGGACAACAAACTTTCCGGACAAATTCCACAGGAATTAGGTTACCTTGTGAACTTAGAGGGTTTGTCTCTTCAAAAAAACATACTCTCAGGTTCCATTCCAAGAAATTTATGTAATTTGACCAAGCTCACTTTCTTACGCCTTTGGGAGAACATACTTTCTGGTCAAATTCCACAAGAATTAGGTAACCTTGTGAAGTTAGAGAATTTGGCTCTTCAAGATAACACACTCTCTGGTTCTATCCCAATAACCATAGGGAATTTGACAAACCTCACTCTCTTGTACCTTTACAAGAACCAACTTTCGGGACCTATACCTCAAGGAATTGTCAAGTTATTGAGTCTGGTTAAGTTGGACCTCGCTTTTAACAACCTATCAGGTGCCTTGCCATTCAACCTCTGTGTGGGAGGTCAGCTACAACATTTGTCTGCTACTAGCAACAACTTGGTTGGACCCTTACCATCAAGCTTGCTAAGTTGTAAGAGCCTAGTAAGGGTTCGACTTGAACGAAATAACCTTGAAGGAGATATCACCGGGATGGGAGCTTATCCAAATCTTCTCTATATTGATGTCAGTTCAAACAAATTGTTCGGCAGATTATCTCATCTTTGGGGTGGGTGCTACAAACTTACTGTGTTACGTGCATCAAACAACAATATAACTGGAGTAATACCATCAAGTATAGGGAAATTAACTCAGCTGGGGATACTTGATGTTTCATCAAACAAGCTTGAAGGACAGATTCCAAGAGAAATAGGCAATCTAACGATGTTGTTTAACCTGAGCCTTTCTGGTAACTTGCTCCAGGGAAATATGCCACAAGAAATTGGATCGCTGAACAACTTGGAGTATCTAGATTTCTCATCAAACAACCTAACTGGGCAAATACCAAGATCAATTGAGCATTGCCTAAAGATTCACTTTCTGAAGTTGAGCCACAATCACCTAAATGGTACAATTCCTATTGAACTTGGGATGTTAGTAAACCTACAAGATATGTTGGATCTAAGTGACAATTCAATTGTTGGCTCTATTCCAAGTCTGTTAGATGATCTTGGTATGCTTGAAGCCTTGAATCTTTCTCACAATGCACTGAACGGTAGCATACCACCATCATTTCGGAGCATGACCAGCCTCCTATCCATGGATGTGTCATACAACAAACTAGAAGGGTTAGTGCCACATACTAGGTTTTTCGAGGAAGCTCCAATCAAATGGTTCAGGAATAATAAGAAATTGTGTGGTGTTGTGAAAGGTTTGCCCCCTTGTGACCTTCCTCGAAGTAGTAAACAAGGGAAAAAGTCTGGTGCTAGTTTACTAGTTATTATTCCAGTTGTTATATCTTTTGTGTTTGTCATTACACTAGTAATAACATGGCATTGCAAAAGGAAGAAAAATAAGATAGAAACAACAAATGAAGTACAACAGACCATGATGTTCGCCATCTGGAACTTTGATGGGGAATATGTATACAAGAAAATTGTTGATGCCACAAACAACTTCAGCAAAGATTTTTGCATCGGATCTGGAGGGAATGGATCTGTCTATAGGGCTCAGTTAGCAACAGGTGAATTATTTGCAGTGAAGAAGATCCATGTGGCAGAAGACGATGAGCAATTTAACCGTGAAATACACTCGCTGATGCACATTCGACATCGCAACATTGCAAAGTTATTTGGTTACTGCTCTGCAACTCAGGGGAGATTCCTTGTATATGAATACATGGGCAGAGGGAGCTTAGCAGCATCTTTAAATTGTCTGGAAACTGCAGTTGAAATGGATTGGACGAGGAGGTTAAATATTGTTAGGGATGTTGCTCATGCTTTGTCATACATGCATCACGGTTGCTTCGCGCCGATAGTCCACAGAGATATAAAGAGCAGCAATGTTTTGCTTGATCTTGAATTTAAGGCTTGCATCTCGGATTCTGGTCTAGCAAAAATACTAGATGTGAATGGATCAAACTGCACAAATCTTGCCGGGACCAAAGGATATCTTGCCCCAGGTAAAATTATATCATTATGTTGGTACTTTTAGATAAACATACTAGAAGAGTTTTTATTGATCAATGCACTTAGATGATAGAGGTAGCAAAATTTACGCTCGAATGTTGATATTTCTTCAGAGCTTGCATACACAACAAAGGTGACCGAGAAGTGTGATGTTTATAGCTTCGGAGTGCTGGTCCTAGAGTTGTTCATGGGACATCACCCAGGTGATTTCCTTTCATCCATTGTTCACAAAACTACCTTACTTCGCAATTGGCTGGACACACGGCTCCCACTCCCGGGACCTGAGATCGCAAGTGAGATGTTTCAAATGATCGTCGTCGCTATTCGGTGCATAGAGCCAGATCCATCACACCGTCCAACAATGCAACAAGTACTCAAGGTGCTGTCAACAGTTGAACGGTCACCTGCTGATCATCTTGATTATCTCCAAACCGGCATTGTCATCCCTGCCTGCTGGTCATGAATGTTCATGTGGCTAGCACATTGTTGTTTCTTTCCTTATGATTACATAGCCTCTATGGTTGGTAATTTGTTTTCTTCCTTACCCTCATGCCCTGTAGCTATTGTTTCGCAATTAGCTAGATATGAATATTTGTATACAAGACAGAGCTCCTGCTATTTCTTCAAAATCATTAATGAATAATCCATTCACATCCTTGTGTCGGATGCCTCCTTTTGGATCCTATGAACATTATAAGATTCTCAAGCCATGGGCTGCTGCCTCTCACTTGGGGCTTATAAACAAGAATAAGATGGGTACAATGAAGCACCATATGGAACAGAGCGGACGCCGTTGTTGCCATGTGGCGGAGATGATTTGATGAGTTCATATGCTCGGCAAAACAGAGGGCTTTGTAACATGGTGAACAGTAACAAAAAAATCGCCGTGGGTGGGGCGCTGTCTAGGCCGCCACAGCGGTACAGCCTCATGACAATCCTGTGGTGTTGCCATTAAGTACTGTACCGAAGGGTTCGTCGTTTGGACCGATAACTTGTTCCCTTCCAAAAATTTCTACTAGGTTGTATTCAGATGATTGCTACAGTAGTTCATAAATGGGTTGATGCAGTCCTTGTTACATAGAGATAAACTGATTCTGTGAGCTGATATACACACGTGGGCGTCTCTCCGGAGCAGAGTAGCGCGTGCGCGGGCACACACACAGAGATGCCGGAGAGAGACAGAGAAAGATGCTGGAGCAGATAGTTCTGCCTGGCGTCATGGACATCCCGTCGCAGAGCTGGAGTGGAGTTGTCTCGGCTTGGTCTCTAAGAGGCTGTTCGGCAACCCGCCAGCTCCAAAAATCCCGGGATCCACGGAGTAGCTATTTCCTCGCTCCGCTGTTTTTACCTGCAGCTCCGGGAGCGGAGTTGTGTGGAGCGGAGGGGCTCCGAACAGGTCCTAAGTGTTGGGTTTGTACCTAGCTACTCCCTCCGTCCCATAATGTAAGACGTTTTTTAACACTACTGTAGTGTTAAAAGGTATCTTATATTATGGGACGGAGGGAGTAGCTAAGTAGCTAGGGTATGCCGTAGATTCGGCGCTGAAGATCGAGTATTGCACAGTTTAGTGTGCATTCTATTGTACTTTCTAAAAAGAAAGAGGGGATATATATCAGTCGCCATTAGCATCTCTGTCCATCTGCCCCGTGGTTGGAGCATTGGCGTGAGGAGGCAAATATTCAGAGTTCAGAAAACATAGCAAAAGCAGAGGATGCTTACTAGTACATGCTTATGATTCTTCGGATTTGGTTCGCCAATCTGAGCGCGTGCTTTTTGAAAACATGTTTACTATGTTATACGGTGCGTGTGGAAAATGTTGTTGCAAAGCTGACCCTTGTTTTCGGAATAAATGAGGGGATGATCCCAGTCATCAAAGACGCAGCTGCATTGGCCACTTTGATCGTTACGGAAATTACATGTTGTACAGTGCAGGTAGACACACTTGTGCCGCTTATTTTGAATGAAATGAAAATGGAGTAACGGGCCGGCGTTTGGGCCGGGATACGAGATTTGAAGGAAGGGAGCCTGCCCTGAAGAAGAATATAATAGTCATGGTTGAAGATGCTTGCAGATTCGTCAGGTAGTAACCCAATTTTTCAAGTTAGCGCTAGATACATCCATTTAAGGGACAAGTTTGGGACAAACTTTTTGGGACGGTGGGTGTATCAAACAAGAAATGTAATGTAGTTTTAGCATGACGAAACATGCAGGTAGTGATATGATTCATATCAAACTAGAAAGATAAGCTAGTTTTAATATGACGAAATATGCAGGCATTGTGTGCCTGACATTGACGCTAGTGCTCACTGTCAACTTTTGGCTTTGGCAAATATTGCTTGCCCATTGGCTATGCACACTCATAGTTTTGTAACATGTTGGTTGGTTGTCACGTCAGTAACTAGAACCTGACGTGTAGAGTTGAAGTGTATTGTTTAGTGCCTGGCGTATCATTACCGGAATCGAATTGTTAGCCCAGTGCCAAATAAGGACGAAAAACACTTGGCAAAGGACTCGGCATACACACTTCCAGCAAAGTGTCAAAACCCAGAACATGGCATAAAAAAGACCAGATGGAACAAAGCGGACAGGCAGCGTTGTTGCCACGTGGCACAGATGATTTGCCAAGTTCATCTGCTCGGCAAAAGAGAAGGCTTTGTAACATGATGAACAACAACAACAAAAATCGCCATCGGTGGGGCTGCGTGACCGCGTGAGGAGGCATGCATCATCTCTGCGCGTCTGCCCCGTGGTCGGAAGGTGGAAGATTGTTTCTCAGGCCCCAAGTCGGGTCGACCTGAGGCCCGAAACCTGAAGCTACATGCAAGTATTCAGATTTCAGAAAACAGAGCAAAAGCAGAGGAAGCAAACTAGATGCAAATATTCAGAGTTCAGAAAAACAAAGGAAAGCAGAGTAAGTTCAGCTTATGCCGCTGGAGCTCAATAGAGTTTGCAACCCAGGACCTTGGTTCGGAAGACAGACTTAATTAACAGCGTCATCATCAAGGGATCTCCCGAAGGTCACATTCCTGTTGAGGATTGTACAGATCCTGAATACATAAATTCAGAAACAAGCACATTACTTACTGCCTGTGCCTCCTCTGGAAGTCTGATTTTTCTGCTAAAGGATTCCTTTTGGGTGATGTTTCTTCGGGTTTGGTTCGCCAATCTGAGCCTTTTGTTTGGCAGGCTGCGCGTGCTTTTTGAAAACATGTTTACTGCTTGGATTCTGCAGCGCGTGTGGAAAATGTTGTTGCAAAGCTGACCCTTGTTTTCGGAATAAATGAGGGGATGATCCATTCCCAGTCGTCAAAGACGCAGCTGCATTCGCCATGTCAGATCTTGCCACTTTGATCGTACATGATTTACTTGTCGGGATAAATTAGGCTTTGAGGGGTGGCTTTTCATAACAGACTGCAGCAGCACGGTTCAAGATAACACTTCTAAGGTTCCCTGGTGACGTGTTTCCAAAAACAGAGGCTGGTATAGTCCTTGCGGTTGCTGATAGGCACATCAATTACCTTTTTTTTTTTTGTTTTCTTTGAGTTCGATTTCCTCCGGTCTTTCTTTCCTTTAACTGT
>NC_057814.1:2694769-2728846 GCF_018294505.1 Triticum aestivum | reverse complement strand
CTTTTTCTATCTATATTGCTTTCTTGGTTTTCTCTTTTTCTGTTGTTTTTTTAATTGTCTTCTGATTTTTTTGTTACCTTTTTTATACTATATGTTTTTCAAACAGTTATATGAACAATTATTTAGATATGCAAACATTTTTTTATACTATAGTTTTTCCAGTACATGAACATTAACGCGCAAAAAAAGTACATGAACATTTTATTTCATCGTGACCATTTTTTTTCTAAATTTCAAATAGTATGATTTTTTATTACAAAAGTACTTGAACATTTTACCTGCTTCTTTCTTATAAATATAAAACGTTTTGCCAAATACATTATTTTTTAAATACATGATGTTTCAACATATATGATGGACATATTGATACACGTTGGACATCTTATTAATACACTCTGAGTTTTTTAAATACACGATGAACTATTAAAATACACGATATTTTTATAAATAGAAGATGAACATTCTTTTAATGACACATTAATTTTTTATAATTCATGTAGAGCATTTAATATTATAAGATGGATATTTGTCCATACATGATAAACATTTAAACACAGTATAAAGAGTTTTTGGTGCATAATGGACTTTTTTTCATGCACAACGATCAATTTTTAAATACACCATGAACATGTTTCAAATCTTTTTTTTGGGGGGCGGGGGGGATAAAGCACTTCCATTACTTAAGCAGGAACATTACAATCCTGCTCACACAGCAGGTTAAGCTCATCAGGTACGCATCTTAACCAAACAGCAGTTTTAGAAAGAGAAGAACCCATACGTGCGAGTGCATGACTCGCTTTATTTTGCTCGCGACGAACGGTAGTATTTCATGTGGTCGCTGAGCTAGTAGCTGCTTTGTCGCCTCCACCACCGCTGCTACAGGTGATCTACATGTTTCAAATCAAATGCTGACCATTTTTAATATATAGTCGAACTTTTTATATATACATGATTAGCATTTTCAGAAAACACATGATTAATATTTATGGATTACTTGATGATACTTTTTTAGCATACGATGACTTTTTTAAAGATGTGTTCATAAATTTTCAGGTACACATTGATATTTTAAATATATGATGAACATTTTAGAAACAATGTTATATATTTTGAAAATCATGGATAACTGTTTTAATTTACACATACATTTTTTATATTCGCGAATTTTTTTTGGCCATACTAGAACATTGTTTTTAGAATACAAGAATATATATCTTTTTTGGTATGAACATTTTTATATACATGAATATTTTATTTAGAAAAAGTGATATTTGTGTAATTTACTCGAAATAAAATATAAACTAAAAAAAGTAAGAAAAAGATAAGATTAGGCGTTGCTGGGCTTAGTGCAGTGCCACGCACTGTGAGCGACTGGCCCCCATCGGAACTCCTATGGTGACTCCCTGCCGCCGCTGCCGCCGCACTCACTGGCAACGAGGCTGCCATTGGCTGCTATGCAGACCCTCTCGCCCGTGCCCACTGTTGCCGCGCTCTCCTATGAGATCGCGCGTTGTGCCTCGCCCGACGCTCTCGCCATGACCGCCAAGTACGAGGCCCATGTCGCCGTGGACCTCAGGAGGCTCCTAACTGGGTCCTTCATTCTTGCTGCCGGAGGCGGAGGAGGCGCCTCCGCACTGGCCGCGCTCGCCAAGATGCCTGCCGTGCAGGGGCCTTTTTCGTGCGGCGGCGCGAGCCCTCCATGCAAATCTAAGTATTATTATTTTTAACTTTTCGAGATGATAAATTCTCCGGCTGATTTCTTGTAGCATGCACTAAGAGTGCCCAAGATCCAAAAGGCTGGGTTTGTACACGATAATATTTTATCTGCTTATTTGTGATAAAATATAAACTTTTTGATAAATACATATTTTTTAATACATGATGCTTCAAAATATATGATGAACGTATTAATACACGTTGGATATCTTACAAATACACTATGATTATTTTTAGAATACATGATGAATTTTCAAAATACATGAAGTTTATTTTTAAAATACAAGATGGACGTTTTTTCATTACTATTTGATATTTTGAAAAATCATGTTGAACATTTAAGTTTACAAGATGAATGTTTATTAATTACAGATGAAGATTTGTCAATACATGATTAAATTTTTTTATAAATACACAATGAATTTTTTTCATGCAAGATGAAAAATTAAATATAACAAGAACATTTTTAACATAAATGCTGAGCACATTCTGTCTATCTTTTATATATACCGGATGACCATTTTAAAATACACCTTGAATATTTTAAAAATGCATGATTAACATATGAATTACATGATGAACCTTTTTAATCTCGTGATGGCATTTTTAAAGACACCTTAACTTTTTGAATGAATGTTGAACATTTAATATTATTAAGATGAATAATTATTTATTAAACATGTGCATTTGTCAATACATGATGAAAATTTTGATAAA
Organism: Triticum aestivum; assembly: GCF_018294505.1. Taxonomy (NCBI): domain Eukaryota; kingdom Viridiplantae; phylum Streptophyta; class Magnoliopsida; order Poales; family Poaceae; genus Triticum; species Triticum aestivum. Next base: position 2,726,413 of record NC_057814.1, on the reverse strand, counting down.
TACACAATAAATAGTTTTTCACGCACATGAACAATATTTCATGCACGAGGAAAAAATTTTAAACACACCATGAACATTTTTAAATACACAGTCAACCTTTTATATATACACATGAGCATTTTATAAGACACATTGAATATTTATAAAACACATGATTAAATATATATGAATTACTTGATGAACCATTTTTAAGCACACACCAACATTTTTAATAGACATATTAATTTTTTTAACACATATATTTAAAAAATATTGCGATAAACATTTTTACAAAAAATCTTATATTTTCTGAAAATCAAGGGGAACTGTTTTTGAATAACACATAAAAAATTTATATTCGCGGACATTTTTGGGCATACGAGAACATTGTTTTTAAAATAGAAGAATATATCTTTTTGGTTTGATGACCTTTTTGTGATACATTTTTTTTTCCAAATAGACATGAATAGTTTTATATACACGAATAGTTTTTGAAACACGTGGAAATTTTATTTTTAAAACACCTTATTTGTATATAAAACAAAAAATATTCTCCATCCGTTCCATAATGTAAGACATCTTTTACAAGTAAAGAGCGTAAATTTGGCTTTAAAATTTGTCCACAAAAGAGTGTACTTCTATCTTTTCCATGGACTTTAAATTAAAAAATAATATTCCTGTCGCATCACCCGGCAACCAGGACCAATAACAATATACGCATGGTCTTCTTAATTTGTCCTAAAATGTTTATATGTATAGTTTGTAGAAACGTGTGAGTAGTACTAGTAGAAGAAAGATTAGGCGCTGCTGGGCCTAGCGCTGTACCATCGGAACTCCCAGCGACTTCCCCCGCCGCCGCCGCCGTCGCAGTCAGCCGCGACGAGGCCGCCCTCGTATGCTGCGCGGCCCTGCTCTCCAGCCAAGGACGAGACCCACGTCGCCGCCGACCTCACTCAGGAGGCTCCTAACCGGGTCCTCCAATCTTGCTGCCGGAGCTGGAGGAGGCGCGTCCGCCAAGATGCCCGCCGCTCAACGCTCCCGTCAGGCTGAGGAAGTGGGACGCCGCTGCTGCTGAAACCGGCGAGGGGAAGGAGGAGGAGGAGGCTCTGATCGTGTGGTCAGCGCACTGGATGTGCAAGCTGGCCACAAGCCTCGTGTGTTGAGCGCACTCGATGTGCGTCCCCCGGTGGAGGCTCTGCGCGAGGACCATTGCTGACGCTGAGCTATCGGAGAGGCTCGCAGCCAGCAGCAGCTCATCGGAGAAATCGTGTGGATTCTGCAGTGGTTACGGATTGGGGAAAACAAAGCTGACGCTCTTATTTGATCCTAGATGTCCCAAATTGGAGTCTGTTGTGGATAAAGTGAAGGAAGCTATGGGGAGCGTAAAATTCCCAAGGTATGAATTAACGAACCATTTGCACGGTTTTTTTGTTACTTATATTGAATAGATTTCAGAAGCATCTTGAACAAATAGCCAGTCAATTCTCTGTATAAATGCTTATCCTTACTCTTGCTAGGGAACACGTGACTTTGGGGCTGATCAAATGGCCATAAGGCGGCATGCGCTTCCGATAATAACAAGTGTATTTGAGCTGAAACTGATAGACCAGAGGACCGGCGCTACAAGTTCTGCTAGAATTGAGAAAGGAGGGTAGCAAGTTTATCGACAACGACGAGGCTGTTGTTGCGTTGAATGAGCTGGAGATATGAAAAAGCAAATGCGATCGACAGGATAAGTTTTGATTTAATTGAGCTTTGCTCTCTGCGGTATGATCTGACTTATTGCAGAGACATCCAGTAAGATCTAACCATCTAAGCTCTGTTTGTTTTTGGTGATTCCAACTATTTGCCCTATGCTGAATTTCCAAAGCAATTAATGTGTATGCAGATCAATTGATTGCTCATGGCTGTATATTGACACGCTATGCATGCAGTGGTAGTAACTACTCTGTTTCTTGGCAGCAGATCATATTGACACTTTGCATCCTTTCGTTCTGTCGGCCGAGGCGAGGTACCCTGTTCTCTCCCCCCTCTTCTGGTTTGTTCTTCAGATTAGCATCCATTAATGTGATAAGTGACTGTGTAGGATCTACTCTCCTGAGCTCTCTGAAACCTTACATTTTGGATTGTATGCACAGCCAAAATTTCAAAAACTGTTACTGGTAGTATTGAACTTATATGCATTCGAGAATTCCTATGATAAAATAAATGACTTTGTTGCCAATGTCCAAACACAAAACATGGTGTGGTTTGCTACAGTATGGTCGCAAAGAAGAAATCTTCGAGCATTGATATAGAAAACAGGGGTTTCTTCTTTGCTTCACTAAGACAATCAAACACCTACAAAATTGGAGTTCCTGGTAAAGAAGGTTAACACAAACTCTACATAGGGGGATAATGCTGCATGCGTTTGAAGGCAATCTACCTTCCTAAAACTCCAGCACTTTGGGCAAGAGACCTGCATACACTAACTGAACCATGTGACTGCTATTTAGTTAAATATAAGGTACAGAAATCTCAATCAAACATGTACTGTGGGATATATACATACCACAACCGACACGAGTTAAGTTCAAAAAGATCAATAATGGAAGTAACATTACAATAGAAGTACAAATTACGAGAATCAGTGACGGATTCAACAGTGCCACATACATATGCATTACAAGAATCAATAATGGATGCAGTCTGTTTATTTAGCCCTCAAGAAGGCGATGCAGACTTGATGAAATAATCCCCACTTAATTATACAATACGTACCAGATGATTTGTTGGTCAATCAAAAGATAATGTGACATATTCCAGTCTCTTCACTCGGTGATTATCTTTGGCCACTTGTTGGCATACTTTTCATCCAAGTAATTGGGGGTGTCCTTCAAATCTTGTACCAAGAACTTGGTTATTTCATCTGCTTGATTACCAACACTGAGATGCACCTCTTGGAGGCTCTTGAGAGTCTCGATGCCGTAAATCCCTTCAAAGGCTTCGAACCGCATATCAATCCTCTCCAGTGCTGGCATTACCTCTTCTCCTGTAACTGCAAAGCTCAGTCTTGGCACCAGAGTTGCAAAGAAGCGAAGCAACTTTAGACTCTTGAATCCTCCAGGTGGAATAATGATCTCCCTGTCGGTAAGCTGTTTATTTTCCTCAAGAATGTCCACTATGTCCCTATCATCCTTGGCTGCATCGAGTGTAAAGGTGAGCGTAAACAATTTGGGTAGGTCCTAGACGAGCTTGAAAGTATCAGTCCGAAGAACTGTCACGGAAAGGGTTAGCTTGTAGAGATTATTGAGATCTTTAATCCACTTTGGAGCCTTTTCCATCTTTCCAGACAGCTCCAGGCCAATGATGTATCTTGGAGGAGCAGACATGGTGTCCAATGAGTTAATAAAACCAGAGCCCTCATCATTGATTGTAAGAGTTTGCAGACCACAGCTACAGAGGTACTCTATAGCGGAGCTTAATTCTTTGAAGATCTGACTGCCCTCCCTTGTATTGAGCTTGTAAATTGCAAGCTTCCTTAGCCCTGTCAGCTGATGAAGGCTTGCTACAGCTGATGAGTCATCATCGATCTCAATCCCTGACAGTATACGGAGTACTTTCATCGGTTCCTTATTCTTCTCATGTGGTAACTTCAATGCCTTCCTTGTATTTTTGTTCCCTCCAAGCATGCTACGGAGCCGCTTGAGCTGTCCAAAGGCCTTGGGCAGCACCTCGACATTTGTCTCCCTTATGTCAAGAGTTTCTAGATACTGGAGCTTCTCAATCCTTGAGGGAATCTCAGAAACCTCTGTTCTTCGGAGGCTCAAATACTTCAGCACAAGCATTTTACATATGTCATTTAGATGTTTATCTGTCAAGCCCTTCCAGCCCTCAAGATCTAGCATTTGTATTATTCCATTATTGAATGAATGGAAGGGGAGTCGTCTGTTCTGGCTTCCAAACACTGTCAATGACCGCACTTGAGACAAGTTCATGCCTTTTGTTGAATTCTCATGCTTGGAACCAATGCTTTGCATGGAGAGTCGACGGACTTTGTTGCTAGGAGTTGGCATCAGCCAATGTCCACCAACAACAGTAATGAAATTCTCTTCACTTGACTTGGACACGATATATTCAAGGATCATATCATGAACTTTAAAGGATTTGACCTTCCCATTGCTGCTATGATCTACGGGGCGTATTATCTTCCTGCTTACGAGCTGATTGAAGTATGTTTCTGCGACTTCCTCTGCACTCAGCCCTTGCTTCTCAGAGACAAAGCATTCAGATATCCATCGCCGGGTCAGACGCTTCTTACTAATTTTTGAGCCCTTGGGGAATATGCTCAAGTACAATGAGCAGGTCTTGAGATCTGCTGGCAAATCATTGTAGCAATAATCAAGTATCCTTGTGACCCCCTCCAATGTAAGGGGAGCCACTTGCTCTGGAAATAATGACTTGCAAACTTTACTCCAATGATCACTCTTGTTTTGGGGGTTGCAAGCAACAAGGCCAGCCATGGTGACTATGGCTAAAGGCAGCCCCCCACAATATTTCCATATACCCTCATGGTTATTGCTGCTTTGTGGATTAGAAACAGTAGGAACATCAGCTGAATGCAGATGATCTGTTCCCTCTCCGTTGGAGGACTCAGTAAAAATAACTTCCGATCTTGTATCCCTTCTTTCACTCTCTTTGCTGCTTGTGGACTCAGAAACGCCATGAAGAAATAGACTTTTGGAGTCGGCATCACTTAGAACATTAACAGTTTATGCAGATAATCAGTTCCATCTCTTTCTGAGCATGCCGCACCAACGGCTTGAAATCTTGTAGTTACTATTACTGTACTATCCTTTGTATTATTATGTGGCAACCAATTTCTAATGGTCCCCCATGTTTCTACAGACCATATATCATCAATCAAGAGGAGATAACTGCCAAGAAAAAGGAAAGAAATACAAGTGTGAAGAAATGCCCCAACTTATTTAAGTTCATAAAAGTGAGAAAAAAAGGTGTTACACGATTGTCGTGACTAGTTTGGTGTTTATTTATGCTTTGATACATTACGTAGTTGCTCCCATATTTATTTTTCCAAAACTAAGGTGATATTTACCTTTTCCCGCAAAAAAGGTGATATTTACCAAAGAAATGTTAATTTGGGCTGTACTTCGTTGGTGGTAACAGGCTAGACATCTATGTATTAGAATGATATTGATAGAGGAAAAGCATGGACGGCAGAATGATATCGATACAACACGTAGAGTGATATTGATATTGGTGAGGTCGATTATTACACAAGAGAACTAGAGGCAGGAAATTGCACTATGGGTTTTGGCTTAACTACTGTCGCTGTAATCAATCAATGTGCATTTTTTGTGCCATTAATGTGTCCAGGTGCACTTAGGCCACCCATACTAGACCTTGGAAAAGAAGATCCTCTCAAAAGGCCAAGAGTACACATGCAATTTTTTCACATAAGTCGCTTTGGAGTATCTTAGATATAGTATGTGAACATACTAAAAATAATAAAGTAGACTATATACTACCACATGGTAGTATATGAGAAATGGGTGTAACTACACCCGGTAGTAGGATGCATTTTTCCTATATATATATGCAGTTGTACTAAGTTTCTTATTGGTAACAAATTGAAGTTCAGTTATAAAAGTTGCACCAGTATTTCAAACTATTAATCTTTTGGTGTTTAGTTAGCAAGGCTCCACTAGTTGCATAACTTACTTGTGTTTACTTATTTTCTGAAAAAACTCACATTTTCCAGCCACCATGGTACATACTTAAAGAATGAAATTGTCATGCTAAACAACGTGAATTTTTTATCATAGCTTTACTACATTTCTTGGTGCTATTTTTTCTATAGATTTGTACCTAGATTTACATTTCCTATTAGTTAACCTGGTGTGTGTGGGACATGGAGTTTTTTAGCCCGAGCTCAAATGAGCTTGGTTGAACAGTAAAATCGAAAAAATACTGAAACAAAATTCAAAAATTTCTGAAATTTTTTAGTGACAAACACTGACAAAAGTTTGCATCACTTGGAAACTTTCATCGTGAAATGAGCTCGGCTTCTACAAATGTCATTGATGAAGCTTTGCAAGCGTTGAAAACTTTTGTCAATGTTTGTCACTAATTTTTTTCTGAAATTTTCCCTTTTTGAAATATTTTTCGATTTTACTGCTCATTTGAGCTCGGGACTAGAAGAGTACTTTCAGTGTGTGGATGGGTTATATAGGAAATTAGGAAGTGAGAATATGGTAAGATTGAGTAGTCTGAGATTCATCCAGGTGTTGTAAAGTTCATTAAAATTTGGGAAAATCCAAACACGTGATGGATATACAATGATTACTAATTTAGGAAAAGCAAAGGAATAACTTAGAGGTACCTCCTTCCAATCAGGCGCTTTTTGAGTTCTTCAACAAGTTGGTCATGGTTCATTGTCTCTAGCTTAGTCTGCATCCAGTGGGAGCTACCATCATTGCTTTGCGTCCTGTGACCAGAGAGCAGTGGCACAATTCGTTTCACTGAGCTTTTAATGTCTGCCACTAGGTTTTTCTTCTCCAACTTCCCTGTGTTGCTGCCCTCCTGCCCCTCCTTTGGCTTGGTTTGACTGTCTACTGGTTTGATTTGCCCAAGAACACCCCTCAGGACTTCATCTTCATCGAAGTTCTGAGACACTGTGACTGATGCTCGACAGTCAAATCCATTCCCGAAATCTTGGTACAATGCCATGGCAATGGTGGTCTTTCCCACACCCCCGAATCCAATCAAGGACAAAACAGCTCGATGAGAGCCTTTATCACGTTTGGTTAGCCAAACCCCGAGCTTCTCCATGTCGACCACCACTCCCACTGGATTCTCTGTGCGGATGAGCTGACGGCTCGCCATCAGATGCTCAGCAATGACATATGTAACAGCATGGTTTTTTTCGGCCCTAGAGCCGCTTCTTACTGGGTTGTCCACTCCATATCTGCTGCGCCGCTCAGCAATGTGTTGTGCCCGGATCTTGAGCTTAGAAATCTTGGAAGCAATGTCGCGGCGAGGCCAAAATGTCCACACCTCGTAAACTGCCGTCATGATGAAGGAGCATCTTGCATCGGTGAGGGAGTCTTGAGGGAGGCGATGAGCAAAGTCATCGACGCAGTCTTCCATGTCGTATGCCATGTCACGGATCTGCTTCATCCAACTCTTGAGCCGGCGATCATGGTCGTCCAGGGCAGAACCAAGGTCGCCCAGAAAGGCCTGCATGGTGGCGAGCTCATCATTGATGTATTGGATGTCGCCGCGGACGCCACGGATCAGCGAGTACTCTTGGGCAAGGAGGTTGCCCAACTTGCATAGGAGAGACCTCATGGTGGCTTCCGAAGCTCCTACTACAAACTCCATCTTCTGCTTCTGTGCGCTCTTCTCTTCACTAGTACAATTTGTCCCTCCTGTTGTCCCAAGTGCAAAGACAGTTCACGCCCACTTCCTGCTCAGATCAGGCAGTTGCTGATTGCTAGAAGGAACAGAAAAAAAACAAGAGATAATGTCACCATGCATGAATCATGGCTAGAAAAAACAATTAAATACAAAAAGGCTCCACGTGTGTAGTGAGGCCAGGGAACCATTCTTGGTGAATATCAATTTGTCCCCAATCAAGGAACCTATACAAACAAAAGTTATATAGATATCACTGCTAGATACTGTACAGCCATTTTTTGTATGCATATATCACGACTTACAGAATTGGCTAATCAAAATATTACTATTTTTGAAAGGACACTGGGCAAACTGCCCACCAGATCATTTCATTTAGCCAAACGGCAAAGCAGAAGTTTACACTTTTCAAAACGCACAGCCAAGACATAATCGATCGAGCACCGAGCTACAGTGGGCAGAGCACACCAACACAAGAGCAGCAAGATGGAAAAGGAAACAGGGCCTAGGGCAAGGCAGCGAAGTTCTGCACCCAGGCCTCGAGGATAGAGTCACAGATGGACGAGAACAACGCCACCTCCAAAGCAGGACGTCAGCAGCAATGTTATCGAGCCACGGCTACTGGCAGGAGGAGGTGATCGCGAAACACCTGAACACCAATATGTTATCCCTAAAAACGAAATGAGAACTAACAATATCAAAGTTTCCCATCCCTTGTCTATGTTTGCATATAATCCTCAGCAAATTCCTTACTCTGCTTCACCAATGGCTACAAAACTGGGCTTGGTGTATGACTGCAAGCTGCTGCGTGCAGTCAACAGAAGAAGGATAAATGCATGCATGATACGTCTCTGCAAATTAGTACACCATGCAGTACTTTTTTTGTATGATTGCTAACTCCCCCAATGTTGTATGATTGCTAAAGTGGTACTGGACATGGTCATGTTAGCTGTTGTCAGTGAATATTTTTGCTGCTATGAATTGGTGAATCATTATGAATAGCTGACAAAGTATACAAATGTAAACCATTGTTGCGGTCATGTGGAAGGAATCCTAAAAACTCGAAAATCTACCAAAAATTATAAGTTACAATTGCGCAATGAAAACAAAAATGCTAAATTAGAAGCTAAACATGTTATTTGAGCTAATACATAGTCTAATCAGATAAATCATGTCAAATCAGTGTTTAGATAACATCTTCAACATACTGTGGCATTTCAGACTTTGATTGCTAGCTACAGACTCACCGGCCATCCTAAAAGCAATTGCCAACACATATTTTGGTCTCCACTGCTTTTACCAGCTCCAACTCTCTCATTGACTCGCTTTTGGGAGGATACTTAGCTAGGGGATATGCCTCCAGCTCTACAGTACACATCTCTTTATAATATTGTTCAACACAAGGAAGACAAGACTACGTAAGCACAACTATGGAGTAATTTCGTTAAATATCCAATTCAGGAGAGCTCTGATCGGGGATAAGTGGTCTACGTGGTTGCATGTAGTATGAAGATTGATACACATCACCCTAACAAATGAACCAGACGTATTCTATTGGAAGTTGACGCCTTCTGGGGTTCTCTTTGTGAAATCGATGTATGTGGGTTTAATAAACTCAGGTCCAGTATTCCATTCAAAACACATTTGGAAAAAGAAAGTACGGCTAAAAATGAAGATCCTCATGTGGTTTGTTCATAGAGGGAGTGATTCTTACAAAAGACAATCGTGTGAAACAAAAATGGCAGAGTAATAAACACTGTTGTTCTTGTGATCAAGAAGAAGTGCACCACTTGCTTATTGCATGCCCGCTTGCTACTCTACTATGGTGTATGATTCATGTGGCTTTTAACTTGTCGCCGCCCACTAGTATAGCAAATATGTTTATGTTTGGTAACTAGTTGGAAGCGGTTGAGACTAACACTAAAGTACGTATCTGAGTGTGTGTATGTGCGTTGCTTTGGGCTCTTTGGAATTGTCGTAACGACTGTATTTTTAATAGAGTGAAAGCTCACCTTTTTTTTCAGGTTATTTTCCACGCTACAGGATGGATCTGTATGTGGTCACTACTGCAATATGCGGAAGCACGGGAGCTTATGCTATGTGGTCACTACTGCAATGTGCGGAAGCACGAGAGCTTATGCTATCTAGGTGCAACAACTGGGAGGCGGTAGCACAGAATACCTACAACCGGTTTGGATGACAGTTCAATAATTATGATAACACCCTTAAGAGTCTTATTCCGCACATCACTTTTTTATTCTGCTAACACCACCACCACTCGTCCCCACACCCACGATACCTTCCCACCAAACCCCACCTGCCTCCTCCTCTCGCGCACCCCACCTCATCTACCACGATTCCCCTCCACCCCGATCCACCTTCTGCCCCGCCGCAAACCTCTCCCACCAATCCCCACCTCCTTCCTCCTCCGGCACACCAACCCTGCGCCCACCCGCCCGACGCGACTTCCTCATCGGTGCCAACTTCCTCCCCCCAGTGCTGCCTTCCTCTACCCGCCCCGCTGAAGGAAATATGCCCTAGAGGCAATAATAAAGTTATTATTTATTTCCTTATATCATGATAAATGTTTATTATTCATGCTAGAATTGTATTAACCGGAAACATAATACTTGTGTGAATACATAGACAAACAGAGTGTCACTAGTATGCCTCTACTTGACTAGCTCGTTGATCAAAGATGGTTATGTTTCCTAGCCATAGACATAAGTTGTCATTTGATTAACGAGATCACCTCATTAGGAGAATGACGTGATTGACTTGACCCATTCCGTTAGCTTAGCACTCGATCGTTTAGTATGTTGCTATTGCTTTCTTCATGACTTATACATGTTCCTATGACTATGAGATTATGCAACTCCCGTTTACCGGAGGAACACTTTGTGTGCTACCAAACGTCACAACGTAAATGGGTGATTATAAAGGTGCTCTACAGGTGTCTCCAAAGGTACTTGTTGGGTTGGCGTATTTCGAGATTAGGATTTGTCACTCCAATTGTCGGAGAGGTATCTCTGGGCCCACTCGGTAATGCACATCACTATAAGCCTTGCAAGCATTGTGACTAATGAGTTAGTTGCGGGATGATGTGTTATGGAACGAGTAAAGAGACTTGCCGGTAACGAGATTGAACTAGGTATCGAGATACCGACGATCAAATCTCGGGCAAGTAACATACCGGTGACAAAGGGAACAACGTATGTTGTTATGCGGTCTGACCGATAAAGATCTTCGTAGAATATGTGGGAGCCAATATGGGCATCCAGGTCCCGCTATTGGTTATTGACCGGAGACGTGTCTCGGTCATGTCTACATAGTTCTCAAACCCGTAGGGTCTGCACGCTTAATGTTACGATGACAGTTTTATTGAGTTTTGATGTACCGAAGGAGTTCGGAGTCCCGGATGAGATCGGGGATATGACGAGGAGTCTCGAAATGGTCGAGATGTAAAAATCGATATATTGGACGACTATATTCGGACTTCGGAAAGGTTCTGAGTGATTCGGGTATTTTTCGGAGTACCGGAGAGTTACGGGAATTCGTATTGGGCCTTAATGGGCCATACGGAAAGGAGAGAAAGGCCTCAAAAGGTGGCCGCACCCCTCCCCATGGTCTGGTCCGAATTGGACTAGGGAAGGGGGGCGCACCCTTCCTTCTTTCTCCTTCCCCCTTCCCTTCTCCTACTCCCACAAGGAAAGGAGGAGTCCTACTCCCGGTGGGAGTAGGACTCCCCCCTTTGGCGCGCCTCTCCCCTTGGCGGGCTGCCTCCCCCTTGCTCCTTTATATACGGGGGCAGGGGGGCACCCCATAGACACAACAATTGATCCTTGAGATCTCTTAGCCGTGTGCGGTGCCCCCCTTCACCATATTACACCTCGAGAATACCGTTGCGGAGCTTAGGCGAAGCCCTGCGTCGGTGGAACATCATCATCGTCACCACGCCGTCGTGCTGACGAAACTCTCCCTCAACACTCGGCTGGATCGGAGTTCGAGGGAAGTCATCGAGCTGAACGTGTGTAGAACTCGGAGGTGCCGTACGTTCGGTACTTGATCGGTCGGATCGTGAAGACGTACGACTACATCAACCGCGTTGTGATAACGCTTCCGCTGTCGGTCTACGAGGGTACGTGGACAACACTCTCCCCTCTCGTTGCTATGCATCACCATGATCTTGCATGTGCGTAGGATTTTTTTTGAAATTACTACGTTTCCCAACACCCGCGGCCTCCTCCTAGGCGCCGCCGTGCACCCAGCCATGCGTCACCAGGGGAGCGACCCCGCGCCGCCCCGCGCGTACCTGCGCTCGCCGCCACCCTGGGTCAAATCCGCCTCCACGGCGGCCGGATCCGCCGCCCCCGCTGCATGGCCCGCCCAACCTCTCTCACCCCACTCCGCAGCGGCGCCCCCAACCCCGACCACCTCCCACCTTGCGGCGGCACACCTCACCACCGGTCACTTCCCACCCGTGGCGGCGCACCTCACTACCTTGGTCGCCTATCGGTGATGGATCCGAGCTCTGCTGGTCCCCACGGTGATGGATCCGAGCTCGCTGGTCCCCCCTGCATGGCCTGCCCCTCCCCATGGTCCTCAACCTCTCTCTGCGTGGACTGCTTCGGATCCGGCGTGATCAGCGCTGTACCGAGCTTCCACCATCGGATCCCATTCCCCTTCTTCCCTCGGGCCTGCCCAACAGCCGAAGCCTCCACCACCGGCGAGCGCTAGTGTTGGTGCCCAGAGGGAATTTCTGAGGAAGATTAGAGAAAGTTCTAGGAAGCCAACACTATGTTTGTGGGATGCATTATGAGTGTTCTTGATGACCATATGTGTGATGTGCACATGCACATACAAGATGGAAACACTGCGAAATACACTGAATGCTAAATTCGGTGCAATATATATAGACAGTGAACTGTACATCATGGGGAATTTCCACAACTATAAGATGGTGAATAATCATTCTGTGTTTGAACAAGATCATGAGATACAGTGCATTGTGAAGGAACTAGAACTCCTAGAACTCCTTAAGTATGATTTATCCTATAAATTCGTGGCTAGGTGCATGATTGAAAAGTTACCTCCTTCATAGAGAAACTTCGCCACAACTCTAAAACATAAGAGATAGAAGATATCAGTTGAAAATCTGTTGGCATCTCTTGATGTTGAAGAGAAAGCTTGTTCTAAAGACACTACTGAGAAAAGGAGGTTGAGGTTCAGCCTACTACCAATATGGTGCAGAGGTACCCACAGAACAAGAATAAGGGGAAGAACAAACTTGTTTTCAACAAGCCTACCAAGACTACTACCTTCAAGAAGAAGAAGTTAACAAGGCTGAGCTAGAGTGCTACGCCTGTGGGAAGTCCGGACACTTTCCCCGGGAATTCCCAGAACTTGCAGACCATAGAGGGAAAACGAGTTCCAAGACTGTCAACATGGTGACCGCTAGCAATACAGAAGGGTATGGAAATTTACCTATTACTCTTTCGGTATTTCAATCATCTTCGTGGTGGATTGATTCAAGTGCTAACATTCACGTGTGTGCTAACATCTCTTTGTCCACTTCTTATCTGCAAGGGATTGTTCCGTCCAAATGGGGAATGGGTCACATGCTTCTGTTCGTTGAATTGGTACCGAGAATTCAACTGCTCTGCTCCCCACAAGTGCATATGTTGGTAAGTTTTTCTTTTCTAGTGGCTCTGTTTTCTGAAGTCTGCTTTGCCTGTAGTTTGCTTTTGCTCTGTTTTCTCAACTCTGAATACTTCCTTGTAGCTTGTGATTTCATTCATGCGTCAGGTCGTCCTGGGCCCTGACAATTTTCCTCCTTCCGGCACAACACGATGGACGAACAGAGATGCTGCCTACGTTAATGGCAGCTGCTACCTATCCTCTCTTTCTTTTTAGCCAAGAATACATGCCAGACCGTGTGATATTTAGATACGGGCATGCACTCAAAGATGTGAATGGACAAGGAAAGTAGCGGCCTTTAAAAAAACTTAAATCTTGTACAATACTAGGTGCTTTAAAAATAAATCAGGTTTTTTAAAGCATCAGTGCCGATTTCTACAGGAAAGGATGCCTAATTAAGCGGCTATACTCTACAAATAAGCATCCGTGCTTAAAAAAAGACTGGTTTATTTCCTTAAGCTTCCCTGTGTTGCTGCCCTCCTGCACCTCCTACTTTGTCTTGATTTGCCCAAGAACATCCCTTAGGACTTCATCTTCATTGAAGTTCTGAGACACTGTGACTGATGCCCGACAGTCAAATTCATTCCTGAAATCTCGGTACAATGCCATGGCAATGGTGGTCTTTCCTACACCACCGAATCCAATCAAGGACACAACAGCTCGATGAGAGCCTTTATCATGTTTGGTTAGCCAACCCCGAAGCTTCTCCATGTCCACCTTCACTCCCACGGGGTTCTCTGTGCTGATGAGCTGACGGCTTGCCACCAAATGCTCAGCAATACCATACGTAACAGCATGGGTTGCTCCGGCTCTGGAGCTTGTTCTTGGGTTTGAGTTGTTCACTCCATATCTGTTGCGTCCTTCAGCAATGTACTGTGCCTGGACCTTGAGCTCGGCAATCTTGGAGGCAATGTCGCGGCGAGGCCAGAATGTCCACAGCTCATAGACTATCGTCACGATGAAGGAGCATCTTGCATCACTGAGGGAGTCCTGAGGGAGGCGATGAGCAAAGTCATTGATGCAGTCTTCCATGTCATATGCCATGTCACGAATATGCTTCATCCAGCTCTTGAGCCGGCGATCGTGGTCATCCAGGGCAGAGCCGAGGTCGCCAAGAAAGGCCTGCATGCTGGCGAGCTCGTCGCTGATGTACTGGATGTCGCTTATTTCTTTTCAGTGGAACACTTTGAAGGGGCCGGTATTGTCATGTAACTTAATAATAATAATCCAAGCAGGGAGCCAACACTTTGCTACTTTATCTAGTACTAGATTTTACTACGCACTTAATTGTTACCAAAACTCTTCTCTTGTTGTTATTATTATGTTGTAATAATTAATTAATTAATTAATTAATAAAATGTGGCCATTTGTTTCTTTCTTTGCTCGTTTGTAATCGAAATCAAAGATTATTTATAGCTGACAAATCCTCGAGCAAACATTATCTTCAGGCTTGCTTGCTTGCTTCCTTGCTTGAAAACCCTATATCCCGGAAAATGGTGGGCATAAGATTTATCCCTGTAAGGAAAATGCTGTCGCTTTCCTCCCGTTGCACACACGCATGCAGATTGTTCTTTGCCCTTCCAAGTCACTAGTAGTATTACTTATGCAATTGCTTACAAGTTGATTTGTCGGCCGTGCACCAGTATCGGTATCTGTATCTGTATGGCCGGCCGGTGTTACTTGTTCATTTTCCTTGGTGGCATGTGAAGAGAGCACATGTGAGGCCGATGACGAGCTGATATGCCGCATGTCATGTCCCTCTTGTTGTTCTGCTGTTCGTTACTGGCTGTGCTTGCGTTGTCGCACGTACGAGCTGCAGTAGCTGCCGCTGCACGTTTGAGCGGATTGAACAAGGGACACACAGACAGGGCTGGGCTGGCACACACACTAGCCACCAAGTAGTTTCAAGATGGGCAGTAACTACAGAAGACGAATTCAGCCGTTCTTCCCACTCTCGTCGACGCTGGCCTCAGTGTTGACATCAATACAATACGTTTGAATGTTGTCAATCTTAAGACGTCTCCCTCTCGGCATGCGATGCAAATGAGCCCGTGCATTGCAACGGGTGAAAAAACACTCACTAATCTAATAACCATGAATTCGTAGGTCCATGTCCTTTATTTCAACACGTGTATATATATATATATATATACCCTAGGTGCCTGGACACCTAGACCCATTACGGCAAGTAATATCCATTAGTGCATGCTATACAATCCACGTAATAATAGCTTTCCATATTCTGTTTGCATGCATTATTACCATAATGGTCTACGATTGCTTTTCAAAAAATAGTATTCTATTTATTTGCTAGCAATAGTCCTTTTCAAAACAAAATTGTACGGTGTTTCTTCTATACTAATACATGCTAGTGTCGGTTCTACAAAAAAGATGGTGTATCTACGTATATACACAAGATATATTTGATTTCAAAGTATCTGAACTTTTAAGAAAAACTAAGGTGAAAGATCGTGGATGTCGCCTAGAGGGGGGGGATGAATAGGCGCTTTAAAATAATTACGGTTTAGACTTGAACAAATGCGGAATAAACCTAGCGGTTAATTTGACAAGCACAAAACCTACAACAACTAGGCTCACCTATGTGCACCAACGACTTATGCTAAGCAAGATAAACAACTAAGTGATAGCAAGATATATGACAAGAAACAATATGGCTATCACAAAGTAAAGTGCATAAGTAAAGGGTTCGGGTAAGAGATAACCGAGACACGCGGAGACGACGATGTATCCCGAAGTTCACACCCTTGCGGATGCTAATCTCCGTTTGGAGCGGTGTGGAGGCACAATGCTTCCCAAGAAGCCACTAGGGCCACCGTAATCTCCTCACGCCCTCGCACAATGCAAGATGCCGTGATTCCACTAAGGGACCCTTGAGGGCGGTCACCGAACCCGTACAAATGGCAACCCTTCGGGGCGATCACCGAACCCGTACACTTTGGCAACCCTTGGGGGCGGTCACCGGTACCCGTCAAATTGCTCGGGGCGATCTCCACAACCTAATTGGAGACCCCGATGCTTGCCCGGAGCTTTACACCATAATGATTGAGCTCCGAACACCACCAACCGTCTAGGGCGCCCAAGCACCCAAGAGGAACAAGCTCAAGGGCACCAAGCACCCAAGAGTAATAAGCTTCTCACTTGTAATTTCCACGTATCACCGTGGAGAACTCAAACCGATGCACCAAATGCAATGGCAAGGGCACACGGAGTGCCCAAGTCCTTCTCTCTCAAATCCCACCGAAGCAACTAATGCTAGGGAGGAAAAAGAGAGGAAGAACAAGAAGGAGAACACCAAGAACTCCAAGATCTAGATCCAAGGGGTTCCCCTCACAAAGAGGAGAAAGTGATTGGTGGAAATGTGGATCTAGATCTCCTCTCTCTTTTCCCTCAAAAACTAGCAAGAATCCATGGAGGGATTGAGAGTTAGCAAGCTCGAAGAAGGTCAACAATGGAGGAAGAACACGAGCTCAAAGGATAAGGTTCATTGGGGAAGAAGACCCCCTTTTATAGAAGGGGAAAAATCCAACCGTTATGTGCTCAGCCCGCACACGAGCGGTACTACCGCTCCACGAGCGGTACTACCGCTCTGGCGGAAGAAGCAGGGAAAAGGAGCAACCAAACATGAACCTTGGGGCGGTAGTACCGCTTATAAGCGGTACTACCGCGCACCCCAGCGGTACTACCGCTGGAGGAGCAGAACACGGGACCAAAAATGCAGTAGCGGTACTACCGCCGACCGGAGCGGTACTACCGCTTACAGGCTGTACTACCGCTTATAGGCGGAACTGCCGTGCCTTACTGTCGTGCAACTACTGCAAAACTCGACACGAAAAATGCAAGACCCAAAATCGAGGCGGTACCAGCGCGGAACCGTAGCCGTAGTACCGCTTTGGACAGCGGTACTACCGCTTGGGGCGATAAGCGGTACTGCCGCTCTGGCCGCGGTACTACCGCAGGGAGAAAACCAGAACTGCCATAACTTCTTCATATGAGCTCCGAATTGAGCAAACTCAAGCTTGTTGGATACAAGACGATGAGTAAGAAGAGGCAGGGGAGGTATGCCAACAAATAGAGGAGTGAAACCTCCAACCGAGAAGAACCGGCATAACCTCCAACATCGAAAACATCATAGAAGATGCGAGTGAACTCCGTTTTCGATGAACTCGAGCTTGTCAACAAGATGACCATAAGCTCCAAAACTCACAAAGAGAAGAACCAAACAAGAACCAACAAAGATGATGCAAGGATGCAATGGTTTGAGCTCTCTATGAACGATACGATCAAGCTACTCATCGAGAGCCCCCCTTGATAGTACGGCAATCGATCCTATAACCTGGTCTCCCAACTACCATCATGAGACCGGTAAAATAGAAACCTATCAAGAGCAAACCTTTGCCTTGCACATGGTCCACTTGAGCTAGATGATGACGATCTTGACTCCCTCAAGTTGGACCACCTTTCTTGGTTGTGTTGGCTCGATGAAGACTAGTTGATTGCTCCCCCATACTCCACTATGGTGAGCCACTCTTCCGCACATCTTCACAAGTCCATTGTCACCACAATGGACGGCAAGCTTCAAGCATTTGATCTCTTCATGATGCTTCACTTGAACTTGCACACCGCAACATCTTCACAAGTCCATTGTCGCCACAATGGACGGCAAGCTTCAAGCATTTGATCTCTTCATGATGCTTCACTTGAACTTGCACACCGCAACCTAACCCCACAAAGAACTCTCACGAAGATCATGGGTTAGTACACAAAGCGTACTCGACAATGCTTACCACACCATGGGATCGCTTGATCCCTCTCGGTACATCTTGTGCGCTTTGTGTGTTGATCAACTTGATTCACTCTTGACTTAGTCTTGATCAACCTTGACTCTTTCCAACTCTCTTCATTTGGATGATGTCTTGAAGGTAAACATGAATGATCACACAATCTTCTTCTTCAAGACATGCTTGCAATAAGCTCTACTCTCACATGACCAATCTTTGGATAATTCCTTAATAACACCTTGGTCACCACATAAACTCCTTGAAACCAACACATGGACTTCAAGAAATGCCTATGGACAAATCCTTCAAATATAACTCAAGGCAACCATTAGTCCATAGAGATTGTCATCAATTACCAAAACCAAACATGGGGGCACCGCATGTTCTTTCATAAGGCCAGTTTGAAATTTTTAACGACTAATTTATCTATATAATTTAATGTGACCAAATAATATATATGCAGTACGAGCCTTTCCTACTATTTCAATGGTCAACAAAAATATAATACGTCGTCCTAGTTATGTTTCTTACTTTTAGGTATGTAGAAAGCATGTGCGTACCGAGAAGCAATAGTTTTGCTCGTACATATACCTAAGATATTGTATCCATATACTTTTTTTTAATAAGGTGAATCATGTTGTACAATTGTTACTCAACAGGTATTGGGTGCTTGTATTTTGGGCGTTGTCATATATACACATCAAATGTATGATATCCAATATATCGTATGACTAATGTATGATACCCCATATATCATATGACAAATGTATGATACCCATGGTTTCATATACCCAACGATGATAAGAGTACAACAGACCTCCTATTCGGTATACGTTGGGTATACCCATGGTATCATATACCCAATGTACTGTATCCCTAATGTCCACAAAAAATATGTATACTCATTGGGTATATCAATATACCTATTGAGTATACCATTGGTATGGTATAACCAATGGATGTTCTTGTGTATTTTTTAAATAATTTAATCTTCAAGGTACCTAACATTTAAAGAAAATTAAGGTTGGGTTGCACTTTCTGACAATTAATTTCCCTATACAAATTAACGTGGACAAATAATATAATATGTCATCCTAGTTATTTTTTTGTGTTTTAGGTTTGTATAAAACATGTTGATGCCGACGGCCAATTTTTTCATTCGTACATATACCTAAGATATCGTATCCATATACTTTTTCTAGTACACTTATATTCCTTGGAGATGTACACAAAACTGATATACTTTTGCATGGGGATATACCAGAAAATGATAGACCCTTTGCTGATACATGTATACTCGTACGAGACATACCTGTAAATGATACTGGAGACATACCCAAAAAAATGTATACCCCAAGAATATAAATAAATGTGACATACTCGGAAATTATATACCCAAAATCCATATACTCGCATGTGATGTACCCCAGATTAAGTACGAACTATAGGTCGAGAATACATCAAAGGTAGGTATATACCCAAAACATTAGTATGTGCATTTATATAATATGCATAAGGACGCACATGCATGCCGCATAAAAATACTAAGTTTGTACGTATATACCTTCATAGGAGTTTCCGTTATACGTCCAATGAAATAAATTAAGAAGAAATTGCATTTATCACTTTCCTATTCAACGCATGTTATTAATACACCGAAATCATACATTTATTGGTACTTGCCAATTACTTCCATAAAGCATATATGGAAGCCGCTTAATATACTCGCACCCATTACTATCTACGTGCATCTGTCTAAGATCCGACGGTCACGAGGTAAGGAGCCTGGGCACCTAGGTGTCCCATATATATACACAGTACATGCTAACTGCCCGACCAGAATAGCTAACTGACGTATGACGACCAACTATTCTGCAACCAATTCCTGAATAAACTATTCAGGAACCCTTCCTAACTGAGCGAGAACACACAGCTAACTGTGCGACCTATACTAGTTAACTGCCAAGTGGATTTTTCTGACACTATTTTTTCGCATTTTTTTTGTCGTAATTATTGAACCGTTCATCGGAATGATGCAAATGGTATACCCTTGAACAACTATTGAAAAGGAGCAAAAAACTCATGTTGATCATTTTCCCAAAATCGATTCGGTTTTTAAACAAAATTCAAAAAATTAGAAATCCATCAAACAAGTTTTCAATGTTTTTGTGAAAGAAATTTTCAAACCGTTTGTCGGAATGATGCATATGATACACCATTGAAAAGCTAGGATTAGCCCAAACTTTGGTATATACAACTCGTTTTCAGATTCGCCATGATTTAAGAGTAGTTTCAAAAAACTAACGACATTTTTATCATTTTTCCCGAACTGCTATAGTACATGCTAACTGCCCGACCAGAATAGCTAACTGACGTATGACGACCAAGCTAACTGCCATGACTTAAGACACTTTTTTTTTGTTTTTTCCTGGTTTTTCCTAGATCAAGCTAACTGCCAGTATCGAAATAGCTAACTTTCGGCGGTTGCGGCAGTTAACAACAAGTTAACTGCAGGACTGAAGGTACTAATTTTTTATTTTTTATTATTTTCCCTGGGTCATTCCAACTATGGGGCCTGAAATAGCTAACTGTCGGGACTGCGGCAGTTAAGAACTAGTGAACTGCTTGACTGAAGATATCAACTTTTTTTCTTTCGTTCTTTTTTTGCCAAGGTCATGCTAACTGCTCGAGTGTGCATGGCAGTTAAGTGTTCAAGTTAACTTCCAAACACTCGCCCACTTAACTGCCATATGCAAAAAAAAATTGGACTAACAGTATAAAAAAACTTTGTCATACTGTTATAGCTTTGAAACACTTAACTGTTGCACTTCATGCACTTAACTGACACGTCACAAAAAATAACTTCCCTGTTTACTTCAGTAAAAGTTTTTTCACTTTTTTAATAGTTAACTGCTACAGTGTCATGGATTAACTGCTACCCCTAAAAATGGTAGTAACTTCTAAAGAAACTAACGGCTACTGCTAATCTAAGCACAAGCCAATTGCTACAGTTTTAGTTCACTAACTGCGTTGGAGGAGAGCACTGGTGGATAGCTGCGTTGGAGTAGATCCGGCCGTGCTTGCCATGAATCAGGTCACCCGGCCGATGGCAGAGGAAGAGATGGGTGGAGCAGAGGAGGTGATGGAGTTTTCGGGCGGGAGAGCCGGCACTGAGTCCCTAGCGACGATGGCTGCCAGTGCGCCACCCCGGCCCACCCCGTCGGTGTGCCGCCACCAGCAACCTCCCCCGTGTGCGCCACCCAACAGGCCCCCTCCCGCCTACCTATCTGGTAATTGCTGCAACGGCCATGGGTAACTGCGACCAACACCTACACGAGGAAAGAAGGGGGAACGACAGTGCTTTTCTCGTCGGCCGGTGAAGAGGCACTGGAGATGTGGCCGTGGCCATCGACTGGAAAGGGGAAGGTGTGCCGCAGGGCACAGGGCCTCCACTGGATCCATTCCTAAATAAGCTATTCAGGAACCATTCCTAACTGCTCGAAAACAGATAAGCTAACTGTGCGTCATATACTAGTTAACTGTCGGGCGGACTTTTTCTGGTACCGTTCACTATTTTTTATCGTAATTTTTGAACCGTTTATTGCGGACCTGAGCTTGCTCGCTCCCTCGCGTCGCTACCGCGCCGCTCGCTCGCTCCCTCGCTCGCTCCCTCGCGTCGCTACCGCGCCGCTCGCTCGCTCCCTCGCTCGCTCCTTTCAAGAAAAGAAACAGGTTAGGAGCTGTGGCAGCTACGCTGCTTCAGCCTTCATCTCAGCAGCTTGATCTATAAGTGTTGGATCCGTAGCTACAAGCTATGGTTGACTTGCAGTGGACATATTCATCTTGGGCATAGCCAACCTTATCGGTAGACTTCCTCTTATCGTCCTTTCTCTCTCTCTCACTCTCTGTCTGACTGAATTTTCACACTGTTCTTACTGATCATTACAAAAAAAAAAAAAAAAAAAAAACTTAAACTCCGAACTTCAAAATTCGAATGTAACATATCATTTCCCCGTCGATAACAGATCGCCAGTCTGAGAGACATCCGAGATGTGGACAGGGACGATAAGCAGGTCGGTCACTACTGGCTGCAGCTCCGGAGGCGGTCGAAAGCTCGGCTTCACATGGTCATGGCCTCATGGCCCTGCTATCTTACATGGTGTTCGGGCTGCTCCCGCCGGTCTTCTTCTGGGTATAGCCGCCACGTCCCTGGCATGATCGCCCTGCTGGCACTCGGGAAGGCGCACGTCCACGGAAGACCCTGGTGTACTACCTGACCATCGCTGTTAGCTCGTCCGTCACCGGAGGTGCTGATCTCGTGACATGGGAGTTGTTGTTTACTTTATAAAATGTTTTGTTCAAAACTTGATAAGCTGTTGGACCGGCTACTATGCTTCTTCAGTTTTCATTTCCTCTGCCCGTCTCGTCTCATCTCATCTCATGAGCAGAGGACAGAGTCGGGCAGCAAATCTGAATTCATGAGAAGAACAAACTCATGTGCATTCAGGACAAACTTATCACAAGCATTTCATCATCTTCAGGAGACGACTCCCCATCCCCACAGCCGTAGCTGTTTGGCACCTGAGAGTAAACCTGACACTGAATCATTGAAAGCAAACCGCAGTCCCTCCCATCCCGAGTAAGATTAATCAAGCCCAGGCACCAAACCAACCGCTCCTTTCCACTTTCCTAGCTATCCATATACTCCAAACCTCAAGCTAACTACAGCCAAATGTTGAGAGTCCAGAAAACAGAGCAAAAGCAGAGGAAGCTAACTACACGCAAATGTTCAGACTGCAGAAGGCATAGCAAAGCAGAGGAAGCAGAGCACAATTGCAGTCTGTATCAGTTCTGATTGTCCACTGCCTTCTGCCTTCACAAAGTTCGCTATGCCATACAAATATTTATGTATATGTACCAGATTGCCAACCAGCAGCAACGAATGGTATATCCCAAACAAGTACTAGGATATTTATTGTGAGAAATAATAGAAGCCAATTAAGTTGACTAGGACCCAAAATAACCAAATACATGTCCAACAACAGACAGAGTAAACTTATTTATTACAGCAGGAAGTCACCATATTTCTTGCAAAGAAAATCGTTTGCTCACACTTAACAGGTCATTAACTTCGATCCGTTACAAATAAATAAATCCTAGTGGTGACACAACATAAAAGTACAAACGGCGTGGAAGCCACCAAATCGACATGAGAGCAAAGAGACTAAATTATTCGACGCATTTGATCATGTTGATGAATGTCCATCAACCAATAAGCAGCATACGATAATGCTTTGCCATTAGCAAGTCGCAGCCTGCACTGCCTGCACAATAATAAAAAAGTGTCATTACCAGGATGTGAACTGTGGGGAGGCGAGGAGCAAAGCTCATTGCAAGGCAAGCAGCACAATTCATTACCTGGATGTGTTGATGTTGTCTAGAGAAACAATATCTTGGGGCGTCGACCTGGGAGGTTCTTTGCTGCTTCTTTCCACTCATTTTTTGTTTCATCTCCCACATCACGATGGAGAGCAATCTCGTCAAGATGCCCAAGGGAATGGACCGCTGACGTGCCGGAAATAGAGCCAGCCAGATCTTTGCATAGCAGTTGCATCGACCTGAGGCGTGGTAAAGCTCCCTCTTGGATTTCCAGCTGACCAATCATGGATTTCACCAGAATGGATAGGCGTACCAGGCTCTTAAGTGTACCTTTTGTGATGACGAGCCTGCCGAGGCTAGTTGCAACCAGCTTCAGGTGCGCCAGGCCAGGCACTTTGCTCAGGGTAGCAAGAAAATCTTGGCTAAGGCTCAGCTGAGGGGATGAAAGGCCTAGCTTAGTGAGACCACCCAGAAAGGCAACAAAGGAGGGAAGGCTGCATATCTTGCTTCCTTGCAGCTTGAGCGAGGCAAGATAGCAGCAGTGATTCTTTCCCTTATCCAGAGAGAAATTCAGCATGTCTTGGGTCAACTCGTCTTCAAAATTGAGTGAGAGTGATGGAGTCCCTGTGGAGTCAGTGCTTCTCTCAATGAACCCCTTGATGGCCTTTGAGAGATGACTTGAGCTGCTGGTGTCGGCGGTAGACTCACACAATATTTTCACCTTTGTCAAATCATTCATATTGTACATGAGCTGTGCAAACTCTTGGCTCTTGCTGTTCTC
Source organism: Triticum aestivum (assembly GCF_018294505.1). Lineage (NCBI taxonomy): Eukaryota > Viridiplantae > Streptophyta > Magnoliopsida > Poales > Poaceae > Triticum > Triticum aestivum. The sequence goes on along the minus strand of NC_057814.1, from coordinate 2,702,362 downwards.
CAAAACAAATCCTGCCAATGTTTCCAATTTGCTCTTCATTGACAACCAAGCCTGTAGCTTACTCATTCTCCAGCCTCCTACATCTTGCTTGAGCTTGAACTTCCCAAAGAGATGAACTAGACATGGCAGCTCCAGGACTTGTGTTTGCAGAATCTCTATCGGTGTATTTCTCACATCTAGTGTATCCAATACTTGAAGCTTGCTGATCTCCTTTGGAAGCGATGTAGCAATAACAGCGGCCCCGAGGCATAGGTACCTCAGCAGCAACAGTTTGGTGCATATCAACTTGAGATGGCCATCCCCCAAGGATACAACGCACTCTTCCAGATCCAAAACTCGCAGCAGTTCATACTTGGAGAAGTCCAGGACAGATGGGTGCGCCTCTCCCAAGATTGTCAGTGACCGGACAAGAGTTAAACCTTGCACTTCTCTGGGCCTTGCATGATGCAGAGCAAGCCGGCGGATGTTACTGGGTATGGATGGGTTAGACTGCCCATTGTACAACACGGTAACAAAGTTGTCGGACATGGACTTGCGCAGGACAAACTCCCGCATCATGCCATGGGTATGGCATGTCTTCACCTCTGTGCTGTTACCACTGGCATCCATAGGCTGGATGATACTCCGGTCGACAAGCTTATTGAAATTGATAATAGCAGTGTTGAGGGCACTACATGCATTGTCTCCTGGGGATAATCCTTCTGATAACCATCTCCTTAACAGTCTTTTTTTCTTGATAGGACGACCACTTGGATAGGTACCCAAATAGAGCAAAAATATCCTGGCAACCTGGCTACCAAGGCTGGTGTAGCTCTGGACAAGCACACGCCTCATTCTTGCAAATAGTTCATCACTCTCCAGATGTGTACCCAGGTCGGCGCATAATTTTGCCCATTTCATGGGTGTTGGATTACCTGCACTTTGAAAGAACCTGGCGGTGGTAACAAGAGCAAGGGGAAGACCATCACATTTCTTGAGCGCTGCGGAGCCGAGCTCCTCTGCATCCAGCGGTGGTTCATCGTCTTGGAAAGCTTCATTGAAGAACAATTGTCTTGAGTGTTGATCAGAAAGGGTTGCCATTGTGTACACATGATCACAAACAACTGAGCTGCTGCAGGTATTTGCTACGTGCTGAATGGCGGTCGTCACTAGAAATCTACCGCTTAACCCCATGAAGGCCTTCTTCATGTCGTGCCAGTATGCTACTGTCTGCAGGTCATCAATTACAATGAAAAACCTAGGTACCCAAATGAAACATGACAAACTAATTAGCCAAGGACTACATCAATAGTAGAGGAAAAGAGTTAGGGAACTGAATGAATATGAGTTACCTCTTGGTGCCAATGCACTTTTTGATGCTTGCCTTAAGCTGGGTGAGACCGCCACTGGTGGGCAGGGGAAGGTGGCCAAGCTGCCAGAGTATCTCCTTGAGAACATCTGCGGCTGCCCCGCTCCCCCCTAGTTTCCTTGGAGGGAGCCAAGCCCGTGCTTCGTATTCGCTTTTGCTCTCAATTGCCTTGTACACATGATTTGCAAGAAGAGTCTTCCCCATACCATGGAACCCCACAATGGTAATCACTTTCAGCTTCTGCTCCTGCTGGATCAGATCCAGAAGCTCGTCCCGGGGAGTGTCCATACCCACGGGCACGGCGATGGATGCCTCTGAATGGGTGCCATCCTCGTCGTCCTCAATTGCCGTCGGCGTGTCTGTCTGCTGAGACGACAACGACTGCCTTGGTGAGGAGGTGCTGCTGCTAGCATTGTTGTATGAGTCTCTCAGCTTGAATACATCCTCTGATCTCTTCTTGAGTTGTTGGATCTCTGCAGCAAACTTGTTCCGGGCCTTCATCGTCTTTGCCCGGTGGAAAGCCTGGCGCACTCTCCCAGTGTCTTGGTCGGCCCTCACACGGTGCATGAAGCGGTCGATGCAGTCCTCTATGGCGTGCGCCAATTCACGCACCATATTGATCCACACCATATTCACATCTTCACGGCCGCCACAGCAGCCGCTGCGGCGATCATCATCATGGATGACGGCCGAAATCATAGCAAACTCGTTCTTGATGTAGTTGATGTCGATCTTGAGACTCTTCCGGAGCTCGTGCTTTGCCAGCAAGGAATCAAAGAGTTTAGGCACCATCCACTCCACCAAGGAGGTGGCCGCGGCCGTCGCCACAGCCTCCATCTCTCTCTCTCTCTCTCTCTCTCTCTCTCTCTCTCTCTCACTGTGTGTATGTGTTTATTTGGTTGCAAGATCACATCATGGAGTTTTCACCAACCGGTGAGGACGACAACATCCATGACATGAATGAAGTTGGACCCGTTGGGAGGCTGAATTGAAAGCACTCTGCACCGCATAATGCTTTTCATTGCCCTTGGTACCGCCACTAGACAACCAAAGCTCAGATGCAACCTTGGGATGTGAGGAAAACATAAAGAATTGGTAGCGCGGCTTAAAGTTCACTAATCTATTAGAGCATGTACAGCCGGACCTGTACGCGGGCGGACGCGTCCCGAAGCGTTCACGGATACTGACTGAGCAGTGCCTAATTCTAGGCTAGCACTGCTATACACACGATGCTAATAGCCGATTTGTGGACGACGCTGGAGATCACACCATACGTCGCACGGCAGCAGCACCGGTGCACCGTTGGATATGTCGTTCGGCTGTATGTCGTCTGTGCAGTATCGGCTGCACAGCAGTTTTCACAACCACGTATCTCATATTCAGCAACATATTATGTAGATCACTAATCATCCAAAATCAACAACAAAAGGACATATAAACCGGTAGCAAACGGGCATAATTCACAAAACATCATCAAAAGATCACCAGACAGGTAATTCATACAGTTCAACCGTCCGGCAAATGCTAACTAGGTAGACATAGATTATATAATCGTGGAGAAGACCGGATTTCACCACTTGCTCGCCGGCCCTTTGCCCTTCTGGTCGTTGGCGCTGCTGTAGGCGCCCGCGGCAGGAGGTGGGTCGATGTCGGAGCCGTCGGAGTCGAACCCGTCGTAGGAGGAGGAATCGGAGATGACGATGTAGCCCTTCAAGCGCCGGATGATGCGGTACTGCTTGCGCTTGAGCTTGGCCACCCTCGCCACTGCCTCCACCGCCCCCTGCTTGGACTGCTCAATGCCAAGACGGAACTGCTTGGCGTTGATGCTTCAGAGCCGTTGGGCGTCCGTCTCCACTGTGATAAGTGACCGACGGTACACCCATTGGAGGAGATGCTCCTCCTCTTCAGGCACCGACATCACGCGGCGGCATCGGGCAAAATGCGCACCCGCGTCGAACACAACCGTCATTTCCCGTGCCCTCTGCCTCTCACGAGGGCCAGCGCGTGCCTCCGACTCCGGAGTCCGCATCCGTGGCGCCAACAAAGCAGCGAACCTACCGTTGCCTGCGCGGAGCAGCGACCGAAGGTAGAGGAGGCCGATGGGCGGGCGGTGCCGATTGGGTTGCCCTCGCAGATCCGCGTCTAGGACGGGAAGTGCCGGCGTCGGTGATGCGGCACCAAACCCAGAGATTCTGCCTGTATCGACCCGCAAGCGCTCCAGCGCGACTCATCTTGTATTAATATGTGTGATGTTACTAATAACTAGATATGTTACTATTTGCCCCTGTTTCATCATTAATTACTTGCCATGTCATATAATTTGTCTAGATAAGTGTGATGTTATCATTTATGTTACTTTCACTGTGACTAGTCTTAGAGCAACTCCAACGGGCCGACCCAAATGGACGGCACATTTGTCCGCTTTTTGTCAGTTTGGGTCGGCCGCCTGCCCGACGTCCGCCCTGTTTTGCATTTGGGTCGGCCGCGTGCCTAACGCACCGACCCATTTTCATGTCCGCACAATTTTGCAAAATGGCCCATGGCCTTAGATAAGGCCAGTGGCCATGTCTCATGCCGGCACCATGCCAGCGCCGGCATACATTGCCGGCTACAAAAAATATTGCCAAGTTCGCGCTGGCGCGCTCGCCAGCGGCCGGCACACATGCCAGCGCACAAAAGAGGGTGGGACTTGAGTTCGACCACGCCATCGCGGCCTCGCGGTCATGCCAGCACACAAGCCGGCATACAAAACAAGAAGGTGCTCACGGCCACAAGATCACTCGTCATTAAATTTGAGCATGTCGGCCTGCATCTTCTCGTACCATGGCCTCTTCCTTGGTGACACGGCGTTGAGATCCACCTTCATGATCTCCACCCCGGTCATCATGCTCGCGAGAGCCACTTCTTTCGCCTTGGTCTTGGCGTTGGCGGCCTCCAACTCAAGCATCTTGGCTTGCTTCTCCGCGTCCATCTCAAGCCTCTTTCTTTGGATCTCCATGAAGGCGTTCATTTGCTCTTCTTTGAAACACATTTGATCTTCTTTGAAACGCCGGCGCTCCTCCTCCCTTGTGTCCTTCTTGTTCATCATGCCCTCCACGCTTGCGATCAAGGCGTTCGATGCCGCATCTCGCTTGTCCTCCTTCTTGGAGTTGGTCCTCCCCGCGGCCGTGCCGGCTCGCCGTCCCCAACCTCCTCCACAGCTTGCTTCTCCCCATGCGACTTGAGGGCGGCACATTGCGCCTTGAACTTCTCCTCATCCTTGATGACCCTAAAGCGATGGGAGAGATTGAAGCACTTGCCATTGTGCTGGGCCTTGAATGCCTCCAAAGCTTGAAATGCCTACAAATGTTTCCATGCAAGCATATTGGCAACATGGTATGCAAATGAAAACGTAAAAGAGGGCGGCTTGCTAGCATACCATGTCTTGTATGCCGATGCCGCTCACGGGGCGGGCCTTCACACTCTCAAGAGTGGCACAAAACTTGTTGCACTCTTGTTGGATCACCCTCCATCGTTTCAAAATGGAGACCCACCCGCGCGCGCTCACAATTTGGTAAGGCGGAAACTTCTTGCGCTCATGAAATCCCCGGTCGACATGAATCCAAATAGTTGATGCCTTTTGTTCGGCGCCCGTCTTGGGGTCTTGTCCAATGTCTCGCCAACACTCGCAAAGAAGCTTGTCCTCGGCCACCGTGTATGCCTTCGTGCGCTTGCTCTTGCGTTTCTCCTTGTGACCGGTGGCTTGATTGGCAAGCTCGTCCTCGAACAAAGGCTCCACATCGATGTCGCACTCGTCCTCTTCCTCTTGGCCATAATCGTCCGGAAACTCGTGGTTAAGTGGGAAGCCGTCCAGGTCAATGCTGACCTGATCATGCATGAAGGCCGCCTGATCGGGATCATAGCCAGCGGCCGGCGTGAACGCCCCGTGGCCATCCTGGCTTTGTGTCTCGTCGGGATCGTAGCCAGCGGTCGGCCAACCGCCCTCGAAGATGAGGTTCTGCATGTAGTCCTCGTCGCCGGCGGCGGGCATTCCCTCGAACAGTTTGCGGGCGTTCGGGAGCACGCCGGCCGGCAGCTGTCGCGCATGTTTCCTCGCACCTCCGGATGATGAGCCGCCGGCCACCGGTGTGGCGTTGAGGTCGATGGGCGCGGGCGTGGGCGTGGAAGACGCCACCACGCTCACGTCGGGCGAGCACTCCCCGGAGAAGCGGGAGGCCTGCGGGTATACGTGGAAGCCGGCCATCGGGTTGCAAGCCGACGCGCGGGGCGAGTCAGGCAGCACCATCTGAGGGAACACCGATGAGCCGTGCTGGCCGCGGCGACGGCGGCGTGGACGAGGCCATGCTGGCTAGGGTTTAACCCTAGCATATAGAGCGCCTCCCTTGTTGCCGCCGCGACGCGGACGTTGGTGGCCTCTTGCTGCGCGGCGGCGGCGACGGCGGCTGCCTTGACGGCTTCGTCCCTCGCGTCGGCGGCATGCCTCCGACTCTTCCTCTTGGCTGACTCCCTCACCCTCTGTTCGGGCGTCTGCGCCTTCTTTGGCTTGGGCGCGGCGGCGGTCTTGCGCGGAGCACGAGGCTTGCCTTTGTCGGACGAGGCGAGGGAAGCGAGGCTGGCGGCGGCGTCGAGGTCGAGGTCGTCGTCCATGTCGGCACGGGAGCGCGCGGGCGGGAGGGGTTTTTGGGGGAAATTGGGAAGAAATGGTGCTGGCTGCCACCTACCGGCGGGCTCGGGGAGAGGAGTAGGCGCGCGCGCGTCCGTCTTGTTTCTGCGCCGACGCGAATCCAGCTAAAAAATGAGGCCGAAAATGGGTCGCCCGCGGACGCGCCCATTTGGGTCAACGTATTGGGGCACCTTTTAAATCCGTGCCAACCCAAACGGGCGAAATGGGTCGCCCCATTGGAGTTACTCTTATAACACCGCTGCAGACAGATGAGAATATGAATGCACGTCGTCCCGATCGTTCACACACGGACAACTGCATGTCTATGCATCGGCTGGCCAGAGTAAATGTTATGTTACTGCCGCAGTCACTTGCTGGAGCCCAGTTTGTATACGTAGGAACACGTACATGTTGGAGAACCAGATTTCGAGGTCATGAAAATTAATGCATGGCTCGTCTTCATCGTTCACACACTGACACGGCATTTATCATTTTACTGCCGGTATAGTACCTTTATCAGTCGTCTGACCTACCGGAGCAATTACACTTAATGGTATGAATGCACGCGGTACGTACGTGTTGAACAGCCTGCTGGATGGGCAAAACTTGTAATATCCCAATCCAGCATGACTCTCCATCCCTTCCTCGCGTTCAGTCTTTGGGGCTATTAAAATGGGAGTCCTGAGCAAAGTACATCTGATCGATATGAATGAAAGATACATTCGTCTTTTCTTCTCCTTTGAAGGTTAGGTATCCGCTCGTTAGTTCAGCGCCGCATAAATACTGACTTCAAAAGGGACGACTCCCGCCCGTGCTTAAGTTGTTTCAAGCTTGTAAAGACTCGTGATCGGAAGATTGACCTTGTTTTCTTTCAGCTGAAACTCTACATTTGATCTGTAAGATTCAAAAATTTAGGATGCTTATTACTCCCTCTGTAATTTAAAATAAGCCGGTTTTACACTACGACAGTGCCAAAGAAACGTCTTATTGGAGTGCATAGAAACTGTTTGGCTGGCTATCGGATGTTATATTACTTCCCTAGTCTAGGTGCATAAGTCATTTTTGATTATGCACCGCGGTTAAGACTGAGGAAAAAACGAGAGAACTTAATTTTTTTTGCTAGTTAATAGCATTCCATGCAATGAACTAACCATTGCATATCGTGTTTGATAAGTATATATGGCTCACATCTCTCATTGGTTGACATGTCACGAAACAAGAAATGAGGTGAGAGTTAATATATGGCGTCAAGGTGTTTTGAGATTATTTGATTTTCATAAGGTGACTTATACATCTAGACGAGGAAGTACTACCTCGGGTGATGCGTCCGCTGGCCAAAGTAAATGTTACGTTACCGCAGTCACTCAGATGCATGCACACTAGTAGAAAACAGGACTTTGGTTCGGCCAGAAAAGAGCATTAATCCCGGTTGCATTACAAACCGGAACTAATGTGAGCATTAGTCCCGGTTCGAGCGGCTAGGACGCCGTGCAGGCATTAGTCCCAGTTCAAATGGGACCTTTAGTCCCAGTTGGAGCCACGAACCGGGACTAATTGTGCAATTTTCAAATTCTACCCCCCC
>NC_057814.1:2694061-2694662 GCF_018294505.1 Triticum aestivum | reverse complement strand
GCCATTTCAGTTTTGAAAAAAAAAGAAAATGATAAAAATTTCAAAAATTAAAATTCTTCGAGATGTAGTTATGTTACTACATCTACTAGTTAGGAAAATTAAAAAACATAAATTTGGACATGTTTTGCAAAAAAGTGTTATGAGAAAGTAAAACGGCTATAACTTTTGCATAGGATGTCCAAAAAAAATGTATAATATATCAAAATGTTCAGCACGAAAACACGCATCCGATTTTGACCGCCGTAGGCCTGTTTGAAAATTTTTAGAATTCTCAAATTCTAAAAGGAAAAAAAGTTATGCTCGAATTTCAGTTTTTTTGAATTTTTGGTCAAACTATTAATTCAAGAAATATTAGTGTTACTAAATAATTATTGTTTTTAGAATAATAGTTTCAAATTCATGCCGCCTGCGGATCACCTCCACCCTCGTCCGCTCAGACTGCGACACGGCTGGCACCGGAATGCGATGGGGGTCGAGGTGCCAGTCGTGGGGGAGGTTGACGTCCGGCCACGACAGCAGGACGCGGTACTCCCAGAGGTACTGCGCCTGGTGCACCGGGATGTATAGTCGGTCCCATGGCCGGCGAGTCCTTCTCCTCTCC
>NC_057814.1:2691487-2693653 GCF_018294505.1 Triticum aestivum | reverse complement strand
GCTAGCCTCGGTGTCGTGCTTGGCCTCGCCCTTGCCCTTGCCGAAGAAGCCGGTCGTGGCGTTTAGGGTTTATGTCTGTTGACGAGGGGCGCGTGTGGCCAGATCTGGATGAGAGAAGTGGATGAGCCCCCCCCTGCACGCTTCCAATTTAAAAGGCGTGGACACCGGACGCTTTCAATGGCTGCCATGCGGGCCCAAGTTAGGTGGGCGGTGTCAGTGTCAAAACCGGCGATTTCGGGTAGGGGGTCCCGAACTGTGTGTCTAGGGATCTGTAAATGAGTTACAAGAGTTGATCTACCACGAGATCGTAATGGCTAAACCCTAGAAGTCTAGCCTATGAATATTCTGATTGTCCCTAAGGACTATCCCCCTCTGGTTTATATAGACACCAGGGGGCTAGGGTTGATACAGAGTCGGTTTACAGAGGAAGGCAAGTATTCGTCCGCACGATAATCTTGCCATCCACGCCAAGAGGAGTCCCATCCGGATACGGGAACAAGCATCGAGTCTTGTATCTTCTCAGCCCATCAGTCCGGCCCAGTTCACCTAGTCCGGACACCTGAGGACCCCTTAATCTAGGACTGCCTCAGTAGCCCTTAACCTGTCTTCAATGAATATGTATTATTAGTTGTATGTCCGGGTTCCTCCTGCAAAAGATCTTTTTAACAAAAGATGTATATCCGGCTCTGCAAAAAGTAACAACCCTTCGCCGCGAAGGCAAGTTATATAAAGTATTATTAGTTGTCTGACAACTTTCCGGTGAAACATCAAGTCCATCCCTCTCACCGTTTCGAACCGTTGCAAGGTCCACCACTTCGCGCTTCGAGGCAAAACTGCCATTGGCACGTCCCATCTTAATAGAGATGGTGCCCGCTTATTAAGGGATTCTTATCATCATAGATTTGGGTAACTGTGTGTACACATGACCCCTCGGGAGTAGGCGAAATTCAAGGAGGAAAGGCCGCCGTTTAGCATTCAGCTGCCCATATAAGGGGAGAGATTTATCCCTTTCTTTCCCACGCTCTCCCTTTGCTTTCGCATTCCCAATCTCAAGCTCCAACGCTCGAGCTTTTCTCCTCCCACCCACACCCTTCCGAAGCCATGGCTGGGTCCGATTCCAATGGCAAGTTGGAGGCTTCCTCCGCCAAGGAGAAGGAGGTGGCCGAGCTCCGTGCAGCGGGGTATATGACCGCCGAGATCCGGCATCGGCTCCCCGACCCAGGGCAGATTATTCCTACCACGAATCCAGGGGAAAGAGTGGTGTTCATCCACCACTTTCTCCGCGGACTGGGATTTCCCCTTCATCAGTTCGTCCGTGGGTGGATGTTTTTCTACGGGCTGGATTTCCACGATCTAGCCCCAAACGCCATCCTCAACATCATGGCATTCATCATCGTGTGCGAGGCCTTCCTCCGCGTCCGCCCCCACTTCGGCCTGTGGCTCAAAACTTTCAACGTGAAGCCGAAAGTGGTTGGTGGGGAGCATGCGGACTGCAGCGGCGCCATGGTGAGCAAGCTCACAAACGCCATCTGGCCCAAAGGTACGTTCATAGATACGGTGAAGCTCTGGCAGCAGGGGTGGTTTTACATCACCGAGCCCCGCGGCAATAACTGGGCGGCTGCCCCAGAGTTCCGATCCGGAACCCCAATGCGGCTCAAATCCTGGAATGCCAAGGGCCTAGATTGGGGGGAAGCCGGGGAAGTGGCGGCGCTGCAAAGCGCATCGCCAAGAAAATGAGGGAGGGTATCAAGCTCACCCACGTAATCCAGGTGATGCTCTTCCGCCGGATACTCCCATGCCAACGGCGAGATAAGCCCATGTGGGAATTTGATCCGGCGGGCAACCAGACCCTGAAGCGCTTCTTCGGCACTACGCACGAAGACATATGGAAGCAACTGTTCAAGGGCCAGGAAGATTGGCCAGAGGAGACCGAAGACAAAGGCTATTTTGTCGATAAGATACCCTCCAAGGTATGTAGCCTGATCCGGACTCAATGCCATTCTTTTTAGCTAGAGTGCATTATTTGAGATATAAGTTCCTCACGCAGGGCTGGACTGTGAAGGCGGAACATATTCGGTGTCTGGCTCCGCTGCCGGAGGCTCCAGCAACTCACCTACTAACGCAGATGTTGGAGGCGGCTCCATACGAGCCGTCGAAGAAGAAGAC